>NC_086101.1:4562273-4862273 GCF_963921235.1 Mobula hypostoma | reverse complement strand
ACCTCATTTGGCAGCTCATTCCATACTCCCACCACTCTCTGCGTGAAGAAGCCCCACCTAATGTTCCCTTTAAACTTTTCCCCCCTCACCCTTAACCCATGTCCTCTGGTTTCTTTCTCCCCTTGCCTCAGTGGAAAAAGCCTGCTTGCATTCACTCTATCTATACCCATCATAATTTTATATACCTCTATCAAATCTCCCCTCATTCTTCTACGCTCCAGGGAATAAAGTCCTAACCTATTCAACCTTGCTCTGTAACTGAGTTTCTCAAGTCCTGGCAACATCCTTGTAAACCTTCTCTGCACTCTTTCAACCTTATTTATATCCTTCCTGTAATTTGGTGACCAAAACTGAACACAATACTCCAGATTCGGCCTTATACAACCTCATCATAACATTCCAGCTCTTATACTCAATACTTTGATTAATAAAGGCCAATGGACCAAAAGCTCTCTTTACGACCCTATGACGCCACTTTTAGGGAATTTGTAACTGATTTATTTTTTTTTCCTTTCTGTATTACCATGTATCGCATTGAACTGCTGCTGCTAAGTTAACAAACTTCACGACACATGCTGGTGATAATAAACCCGATTCTGGTTCTTCCAGAGACCGACGGGAGAGAGTTCTATCAGAGAGGGTAGGGGGTAGTGCCAGGTGTGTTTCTGGACCCTGCTAACCCAGGCATCTGGTTTTACCCTGCTTGGCACCAAGCACGGTGGTACCTGCAGGAACTGCGTGGAGGTGCTACGGTATTTGAGTGCACACATGAACCTTTCCTTGTCTGGCAGGCATTCTCTTCTGTGATTTACTAACACTGGTAGTTACTTGCAGAGTCGACGCAGTGGCAGAGTGACATATTTCTGCTGTGTCTTATGGTCTCAGCGCAGACAGGCGATTCATCCCTGGAACTCCATGCTGGTGTGTCTGGTCTAAATCTGACTCCTCTCATGCCTTCCCCATGCTATTAGCCCCAAATATACATCCATTCCTTCCTCTTTCCCATTTAAAGAGGGTTAGCTGTATTTGTCAGAGTGAAATGTGTCATCTGTGTTAAGGATCAGAACAATCTGAGGATGTGCTGGGGCAGCCTGTGACTAGAACATGGAAAACCTACAGCACAGTACAGGCCCTTCGGCCCACAATGCTGTGCTGAACATGTACTTTAGAAATTACTTAGGGTTACCCATAGCCCTGGTTTTCTAAGCTCAATGTACCTATCCAGGAGACTCCTAAAAGACCCTATTGTATCCATAAAACCTCAAGACACAGGAGCAGAATCAGGCCATTTGGCCCATTGAGCCTGGTCCAGCATTCCATCATGGCTGATTTATGGGAAATGGGAAAATGAGAAGGACGGGAGGCACCAGGGGAGGTCATTTATTTATCCTCCCTCTCAACCCCACTCTCCTGCCTTCCCTCTGTAACCTTTGACACCTTGCATAATCAAGAACCCGTCAATCTCTGCGCTGAATATATTCAAGAGCTTGGCCTCCAAAACTGTCGGTGGCAATGAATTCCAAAGATTCACCACCCTCTGGTTAAAAATGTTCTCTGTTCTAACGGGTCGCCTCTCTAATCTGAGGCCGTGGCAGCCCAGCATACCCACAATTTACTGACCCTGACCTGTAGCTCTTTGGAACGTGGGAGGGAACCCTGCCACCTCTGCCATTCTGCCATTCACTCTAATCTCTCCCTGTGAGACCGAGTCCACAACCTCCCAGCCTTCGAGGGAAAAGGAATTCCCGGCTGGATTAATCACTGACTGCTTTTTCTGTGGCGTGCTAGCACTCATCAGTGGGGTACCCACCCCACCTCATCTTCCATAAAGTAGCCATGTCATCACTCTTTTCCCAGGGTTACAATTCAGTCCTATCACCCATGCACATTTCTGCACTCCCAGTGCCCTCACTCCATGGACTGTCGTTCGCATAAAACACTAAAGATTGAAAGATAACTACATTCTTGGCAACTCCAGGTGATCACCTGATTCAGCTATGTACACACCCACACACACAGGTTAAAAATGTTCTACTGTTAATGTGTCTCTTGCATTGGATAACTTTACTCACCTCAACGCTGAACCGACTCCACAAGCCCTAGACTCACTTTCAAGAACTCTACAACTCACGTTTCTCAGTATTATTTATAATTTTAAAAATACTTGCAGGGTTTTGTCTTCCCTTGCACATTGGTTGTTTGTCAATCTTTGTGTTTAGTTTTACACTGATCCTATCGTGCTTCTTTGTATTTATTAAGAGACAGAATGGAGTATGCCTTCCAGCCCGTTGAGCTGCCCCGCCCGATTTAACCCTTGCCTAATCACAGCACAGTTTACAATGGCCAATTAACCTACTACCCGGTACATCTTGCGACTGGGGGAGGAAATCGGGGCACCCGGAGGAACCCACGTATTCTACGGGGAGGACGTACAGACTCCTTACAGAGGAGTCAAGAGGAGCATAATAGCGTCAGGCTAACCGCTGTGATATCGCGGTGCTCAACAGGACGAAGCTCAGGACAGTCTACGGTGACCTATGCGTGTTTTGATAATGTTAGTTATTGCTCCCTTTCACACCTTGTGGCACACTGGGCAGCATTTTTTGCCATTTCCCTAGCATGTGTCTGTTTTTCCATGAGGCTGAGCTGCTGGCTCCATGCTCAACCCAGCACGGATGGAAAGTGTCCACGGGGACCACTCACCTCAAAGTCCAGTGCTGATAACACTACGCCACCAGCCGGCCTTGATAATGAACTTACTTTGAATTTATTTAGAGAACCACCCAAGATTCTGCGTGGGCTTGGAAAGGGAGATGCTGAGAAGATGCTAGCAGTCTGGTGAGGGAAGTCTGGAACAACCTGAGAGCATCAGGTGAGTCAAACATTATGGTGAAACAGTGGGACCTAAGCGAATATTAAAGTTAACTGACAGTAGAGGAGACCCAGGGAACAAATGCTCAGCTGCTGTTCTTGATATGTTAGTGTGGTAACCAGTAAATCCAGCAGTCACAGGGGCTGGAGTCTCCAAAGTCAGAGGTCTGTAGTTGAGGCCCATAGGTCAAAGCCGTGATCGGTGAAAGTTAGAGGCCCAGAGGTGGCCTCTGCTAGGGATGGAGTCCCGTCTGCAGCCATGAGAGAGAGATGGAGAGAGAGAGAGGGGAGAGAGAGAAAGAGAGAGAGAGAGAGAGAGAGAGAGAGAAAGAAAGAGAGAGAGAGAGAGAGAGAAAGAGAGAGAGAAAGAGAGAGAGAGAGAGAGAGAAAGAGAGAGAGAGAGAAAGAAAGAAAGAGAGAGAGAAAGAAAGAAAGAGAGAGAGAGAAAGAGAGAGAGAGAGAGGGAGAGAGGGAGAGAGGGAGAGAGGGAGGGAGGGAGAGAGGGAGGGAGGGAGAGAGGGAGGGAGAGAGGGAGGGGGAGGGGGAGAGAGATTGATTGAGGGTGACAGTGAGAGTGTGTGTGTATACTGCTTCGGGCTTTGCTGTTGTTGCGCTGTTGTGTCATTGCATGTCATCTGAACACGGATGGCAAGCCGTGTTGCTGCCGGAACACGTGGTGAGGGGATACTCTCAAGCACATGCGAGGGTTGGGTTGGGTTGGCTGTGAACACAAACAATGCTTTGTGCATTTCACTGTATGTTTCCATATATGTGTGATAAATAAGACGTCAACCTGAATCCGCCCCACCACCAAGGGCATCTTGAAAAGCTGATACCTCAGGAAGGTAGCATCTATCATTAAGGACCCTCACAGCCTGGGACAGGCCCTCTTCTCATTACCACCATCAGGGAGGAGGTACAGGAGCCTGAACACGCACACTCAGTGTTTTAGGAACAACTTCTTTCCCTCCACCATTAACATTATTAGTTCCTTTTTGCTACTGTTTAGCTTTATATTTCTTACTGTAACCTATAGTAATTTTTACGTATTGCAAAGTACTGCTGCCACAAAACAACAAATTTCATGATCCAAGCCTGTGATCATAAACCTGACTCTGAAATGGAATTGGGTGCAATAACATAGGCATGTCGAGAAATCAGATGGCAGAGGGGAAGAAACTGTTCTTGAATCATTGAGCGAGTGCCTTTAGGCTCTTGTACCTTCTCCCCAGGTCTAAGTGGCCGAATCCACGGAGTTTGTACACTTTTTCCATCACAAATAGTTGGGAAAACCCAAGTGGGAGACTGGGGCAGGAGGAGTGGAAGAGTTTAATCACGAGGTGCCAGGATTTTAATGACCTAGAGAGGAGCGGGGGAGGGAGGGAGGCTCAGTGCTCGACACTCAGTTGGAAACAGATTTACAGCAGATCAGGAGCCATTACACCCTCTGCTGACCGATTAGTCAATTACAATGAGCTTCATGTAAACCCAAGTAAATGTGCCCACCTGGGTGAGATTCCAACAGCCAGGAATGACACAAGGGATTCTGCAGATGCTGGAAATCTTGAGGAACAGGACTTCTGAATCCACAATCACTACATAACACTGCCACAACAGTCCACCAAAGAGTTGAATTATCAGGGTGAAGAGGAAGTGAGACAGCTTTGACTTTGTGGTGATCAAGTACTTGCAATGGCCGTTCAGTGGTAGTGCACTGTGGGAGGCCCAGGTTCAATTCACAGTCAGCGCACCTACGGGGCAACTCAGTGGTAGTTACTTAGCAGTTAGCGTACCACTACTACAGCAACAGTGACCAGGGGTCAATTCCTGCCCCTGTAGATTAAGGATCTGTGGACAGGCCTCTCTTTGTGGACTTCAGTTCAGAATGCTATTTGCTTATGTTTATTGTTAGCATGATTTGCTTTTTTCTCTGCACACTGGGGGCTTGATGGTCTTTTTTTATTAATGGCTTCTGTTGGGTTCTTTGCTTTGTGGCTGCCTGTCAGGAGACAAATCTCAAAGTTGTATAATGTATACATACTTCGCTAATAAATGTACTTGGAACTTTTAAGTGTAAGGGGACTTGACTGAAGGAGTCTGGTGGTTAGTGGTTAGTGCAATGCTTTACAGTGTTAGATGCAATTCCCAATGCTGTCTGTAAGGAGTCTATACGTACTCCCCCTTGACCAGGCCAGTTTTCTCCCACATTCCAAAGATGTACGGGTTAGTAGGTTAATTGATCACATGCACGGGTTAATAGGTTAATTGATCAGATGGGTGTAACTGGGCGGCACAGGGTCAGTCGGCCGGAAGGGTCTGTTACTCTGCTGGATGCACAGCTTAGCTGAGAAACGGCAGAAAAAGTCCAAAAATTGTGAAGCAAAACACAGGGAATTGTGGATAATATTATAGCCAGGATGTGGGGTACAAATTATAATGGGAGATAGAAAGGGCATACAAAAAGGGCAATGTTACGATAGGGAATTTCAATATGCAGGAAAATTAGGTTAGTGCTGGACCCCAAGAGAGGGAATGTGTAGAATACCTACGAGATGACTTTTTAAGAGCAGCTTGTAGTTGAGCTCACAGGGGGAAAGGCAAGTCTAGATTGAGTGTTGTGCAGTGAACTAGATTTGAATAGAAATTTGAAGGAACCCTCAGGAGAGACCGAACATAATATGATAGAATTCACCCTACAGCAGTGGTCCCCAACCACCAGGCCACGAGGAAACGATATGATTTGGCGATATGAAACGAAGTGAGTCAGCTGCACCTTTCCTCATTCCCTGTCACGCACTGTTGAACTTGAACACTCCCCACCCCGCCTCCTTGGCCAGTCCGCAAGAATATTGTCAATATTAAACCGGCCCGCAGCGCAAAAAAGGCTGGGGACCCTGCTTGTCTGTAAGAGAAGCCAAAGTCAAAGTATGGGTATTGCAGTGGGGTAAAGCGAATTATGGAGGCACAAGACAGGAACTGGCCAAAATTGATTGGAAAGTGACACTAGTAGGGATGACCACAGAACAGCAATGGCTGGAGTTTCTGGGGGTAATTTGAAAGATGCAGCATAGATGTATCCCAAAGATGAAGACATTCTAAAGGGAGAATGATGCAACTGTGGCTGACAAAGGAATCAAAAGGCAGCATTAAATCAAAAGAGAGGGCATAGTTGAAAGTTAAAGGATTGGGAAGCTTTTACAAACTGGCATAAGGAGATAAACAATGAAATATGAAGGTAAGCTAGACAATAATTTAAAAGTTTTTTCAGATATATAAAGAGTAAAAGAGAGACGAGGGTGGATATCAGACCGCTGGAAAATAATCCTGAAGAGGTAATAATGGGTGACAAAGAAATGGCAGATGAACTTAATATATATTTTGCATCACTCTTCACTGTGGAAGGCACTAGCAGTATGCCAGAAATTTGAGAGTGTCAGAGGGCAGAAGTGAGTGTCATTGCTATTACTTAGGAGAAGGTACTTAGAAAGTTGAAAGGTCTAAATGTGGATAAGTCATCTGGGACAGATGGACTACACCCCAGGGTTTTGAAAGAGGTTGTTATAGAGGCATTTCAAGAATCACTAGGTTCTGGAATAGTTGTTGAGGACTGGAAAATTGCAAATGTCACTCCACTCCTTAAGGGAGGTAGGTAGACGAAAGCAAATTACAGGCCATTTAGCCTGACTTCAGTGGGAAGATGTTGGAGTCCATTATTAAGGAGGAGGTTTTGGGGTACTTGGAGGTACATGGCAAAATAGGCCAAAATTAGCAAGGCTTCCTTCAGATTTGTCTGACAAACTTGTTGGAATTCTTTGAGGAAATAACAGGCAGGATAGGCAAAGGAGAGTCATTGGATGTTGTTTATTTGGACTTTCAGAAGGCCTTTGACAAGGTGCTGTACATGAGGTTACTTGACATGGTGTTGCAGGAAAGATAGAGGACTGGCTGAAAGGCAGGAGGCAGAGAGTGGGAGTAATGGGAGTCTTTTCCAGTTGGCTGTCGGTTACTAGTTACAGTGGCATGCAAAAGTTTGGGCACCCCCTCGTCAAAATTTCTGTTACCATGAATAGCTAAGCAACTAAAAGATGAACTGATTTCCTAAAGGCATAAAGTTAAAGAGGATACATTTCTTTAATATTTTAAGCAAGAAAACTTTTTTATTTCCATCTTTTACATATAAGGGGTTTCTTCTTTTACGTTACTGCAAAGGCTAACAAAATGGCTTCTTTGTTATGTTATAATAAAAATGGCTTTTCTGTAATAACTGCAATGTAAGGAGTTCTCTCTCTCTGCTTGTTCGGGTTATATTATTGATAAGCGGACGAACGAACCAATTGGGATAGATTTTATTCTTTGTGTGTCTGTAAGTTATTGTTTCTCGCAGGCTTTGGGGCAGAAGGTGCGATGGGGACAGAGAGAGAAGACGCGATGCAGTAAGCTGGGCGGCAGAACGGACCCCGAGCTGGAGTCCGAGTCCCAAGGTCTTCGGCGAGGAGAGGAGATGGAGACAGACTTGTGTGGGGCGTCTGGTCGACTGCCGTGGGTGGTCCCAGGCGGCGGGTCGAGGAGGTTGGAGGGGATCGAATGGTGGAAAGAGGACTCTGTTAATTGTGCACGAAGTGGATGAACTTTGATAAGTTTGGCGCCTTTTACTTTCCTTTTATATTTTATCTCTATTAATTACATAGTCCCAGTAATATCTATAAAGTGTAATCATTTAATCGCATATGGTGTATTGTCCGTTATTTGGCGGGGTGGGTACATCACACAACATCCACACAAACTTGATTACCCAGTTTGGCGGGGCTGAAGGCTGCTCCCACTAGACGACAGCGAGCTGAGTGAGCCTGAGGCCTACCAGGAGGCTAAATACAGTTTCAAAATAACAAAAAAGGAAAAGGGCCCAAAGCAAACGTTTGGGCACCCTGCATGGTCAGTACTTAGTAACACCCACTTTGGCAAGTATCACAGCTTGTAAACACTTTCTGTAGCCAGCTAAGAGTCTTTCAATTCTTGTTTGGGGGATTTTCGCCGATTCTTCCTCGCAAAAGGCTTCTAGTTCTGTGAGATTCTTGGGCCGTCTTGCATGCACTGCTCTTTTGAGGTCTATCCATAGATTCTCGATGATGTTTAGGTCAGGGGACTGTGAGGGCCATGGCAAAACCCTCAGCTTGCACCTCTTGAGGTAGTCCATTGTGGATTTTGTGGTGTGGTTAGGACCACTATGCTGTTGTAGGAGCCATCCTGTTTTCACATTCAGCTTTCCTAAAGACAAGTGTGATGTTTGCTTCCAGAATTTGCTGGTATTTAATTGAATTCATTCTTCTCTCTACCAGTGAAATGTTCCCCGTGCCATTGGCTGCAACACAAGTCCAAAGCATGATCGATCCACCCCCGTGGTTAACAGTTGGAGAGGGGTTCTTTTCATGTAATTCTGCACCCTTTTTTTCTCCAAACGTACCTTTGCTCATTGCGGCCAAAAAGTTCTATTCAAAAGGTTCAAAGGAACATCTAAACAAGCCTGATGCATTTTGGAAACAAGTCCTGTGGACTGATGAAGTTAAAATACAACTTTTTGGCCGCAATGAGCAAAGGTATGTTTGGAGAAAAAAGGGTGCAGAACTTCATGAAAAGAACACCTCTCCAACTGTTAAGCACAGGGGTGGATCGATCATGCTTTGGGCTTGTGTTGCAGCCAGTGACACAGGGAACATTTCACTGGTAGAGGGAAGAAAGAATTTAATTAAATACCAGCAAATTCTGGAAGCAAACATCACACCGTCTGTAAAAAAGCCAAAGATGAAAAGTGGATGACTTAAAAATCCACAATGGACTACCTCAAGAGGCGCAAGCTGAAGGTTTTGCCATGGTCCTCACAGTCCCTTGACCTAAACATCATCGCAAATCTGTGGATAGACCTCAAAAGAGCAGTGCGTGCAAGACGGCCCAAGAATCTCACAGAACTAGAAGCCTTTTGCAAGGAAGAATGGGCAGAAATCCCCCAAACTAGAATTGGAAGACTCTTAGCTGGCTACAAAAAGCATTTACAAGCTGTGATACTTGCCAAAGGGGGTGTTACTAAGTACTGCTATGCAGGGTGCCCAAACTTTTGCTTCGGGCCCTTTTCCTTTTTTGTTATTTTGAGACTGTAAAAGGTGGAAATAAAAAAGCTCTCTTGCTTAAAATATTAAAGAAATGTGTCATCTTTAACTTTATGCCTTTTGGAAATCAGTTCATCTTTTACTCGCTTAGCTATTCACAGTAACAGAAATTGTGACCGGGGTGCCCAAACTTTTGTTCCACAGGGGTAGGTGTTTTCACGTTATATGTCAATGATTTGGATGACAGAACTGATGGCTTTGTGGCCAAGTTTGCAGATGAGAGAGATGGAGGGGCAGGTAATTTTGAAGAAGCAGGGGAGTCTGCAAAATGACTTAGACAGATTGGGAGAATAGGCAAATAATTAGCAGATGGTATATAGTGTAGCAAATTGTATGGTCATGTACTTTGGTAGAAAAAATAAAGGCATTTTTTTTTAAAAAAACAGAGGTGCAAAGGGCTTGTGAGTCTTCATGCAGGATTCCTTAAAGGTTAACTTGCAGGTCAAGTCGGTGGTAAGGAAAGCAAATGCAATTTTAGCATTCATTTTGAGAGGACTAGAATATAAAAGCAAATATGTAATGCTGAGGCTTTATGAGACTTTGGTTAGACTGTATTTGGAGTATTGAGAGTAGATTTTGGCCCCTCATTTAAGAAAGTATGTGTTGGCATTGGAGAGGGTCCAGAAGACGTTCAAGAGAATAATCCCGGGAATGAAACGGTTAACTTGTGAGAAGCACGATGGCTCTGGGTCTGCACTTAGTGGAGTTTAGAGGAAAGGGGCGGGGTGGATCTCATTGAAATGTATCGAATATTGAATGACCCAGATAGAGTGGACATGGAGAGGACGTTTCCTATAGTGGGGGTGTCTAGGACCAGAGGGCACAGCCTCAGAATAGAGGGATACACATTTACAATGGAGATGAGGAGACATTTCTTAACTATACAGTGGTAAGTATGTGGAAATTGTTGCCACAGATGGCTGTGGAGGCCAAGTCGTTGGGTATATTCAAAGTGGAATTTGATAGGTTCTTGGTTAGTAAGGGTGTCAAAGGTTACAGGGAAAAGGCAGGAGAAAGGTGTTGAGACAGTTAATAAATCAGCCATGATGGAATAGCAGAGCAGACTTGATGAGCTGAATGGCCTAATTCTGCTCCTATGTTTTATGATCTCTTATGGTCTTAACACCAATATGGATTAAGACTTGGTTATCAGTCATAAAGCGAAGAGGAGACTGCAGGGACCAGCTGCTGGTGCTCACCAGTGTCTATGGGTGGGATCGGCATCAAATACCATATTTCTAAGTTTACTGATGATGCAATTCCGGGGCAGAACTGTGGTGAGAGGAGGATATGAGGAGAAATAGACAAGTGGAATGGGTTGTGGGGGGTGGGGGGAGAGACTTGGCCCATGGAACATAATGTGGAAAAAGGAGAGGAGGCTCAATTTGGTGAATGTAATTGGAAAGCTGTCTGTCCTTGACATGGTGACAGAGAGTGGATAACACTAAATGTTCAAAGGGGCTGAACATAACACGTTACACTGGCCTCCAGTTGTGGGTCTGTACGCTCTTGTCGTGACTGTGAGTTTCCACCGAGTGTTCTGGTTTCCTGCCGCATTGCAAAGAAACACAGGCTGGTAGGTTAATGGGTCCAATAGGTGTGACTGGGCAGCGTGGACTCATTGCGCTGGGAGGGCCTGTACTCCAAAATAAAATGAGCACATTTCTGTCCATTACCATGGGCTCATTGGGCATTCACACGTCCCGTGAATTCTCACTTCAACTCTTCACTTGGTTTAACGCCCTTAGCACGCAGCGCCTCTAGTTGCCTCTCTTTCCCAGTGCACACAGGGAAAACTCCCATCATTATTTCTGGAAGTGAAGCGAAACAGCACAAGGTCCCCAGCCTCCACCAGGAGTCAAAGTGACAGTTCAACTGATAAAGCAGGGAATGTTTGACTGCTTGCCACGACAATATCTGCGTTCACAACGAGAAGAAACACTTGGAGGTACTTGAGGGCCCCGGAAAACCCAGGCATTCACATGGGTGACCTGGTACCCTGACAGTCCCTCATATGCACACTCTGCACGAGGAAGCTACCTCCCGCACACAATGATCCTCAAAAACCTCCGTAGCCTCAGGGGAGACTCTGCCACCTCCCTCCCATCACTTAGCTTTCACTCGTTCCTCGCTAACACTCCCCCAAAACGGAAAGTGCGGCGGTCGTATTTTTGGCGCAGCCACTGAATACGAGGGTGGAGAATCTGTGGAATTTAGATTGAAGCTGATATAACTTCTGTGTGCTCATCTCACTGCTGTATTACACAGATAAGGTTAGTGTGTGTGTGTGTGTGTGTGTGTGTGTCTCTGTCTGTGTGCTCATCTCACTGCTGTATTACACAGATAAGGTTAGTGTGTGTGTGTGTGTCTCTGTCTGTGTGCTCATCTCACTGCAGTATTACACAGATAAGGTTAGTGTGTGTGTGTGTGTGTGTGTGTGTGTGTGTGTGTGTGTGTGTTTGTGTCTGTCTGTCTGTGTGTGTCTGTGTGCTCATCTCACTGCTGTATTACACAGATAAGGTTAGTGTGTGTGTGTGTGTGTGTGTGTGTGTGTGTGTGTGTGTGTCTTTGTGTGTGTGTCTGTCTGTGTGTCTCTGTCTGTGTGCTCATCTCACTGCTGTATTACACAGATAAGGTTAGTTTGTGTGTGTCTTTGTGTCTGTCTGTCTGTGTGCGTGTCTGTTTGTGTGTGTGTCTGTCTGTGTGCTCATCTCACTGCTGTATTACACAGATAAAGTGTGTGTGTGTGTGTGTGTGTGTGTGTGTGTCTGTCTGTGTGTCTCTGTCTGTGTGCTCATCTCACTGCTGTATTACACAGATAAGGCTTGTGTGAGAGAGAGTGAGTGTGTGTGTGCGTCTGTGTCAGTGTGTGTGTCTGTGTATGTCCTGTCTGTGTCTGTGTCTCTGTGCGTGTGTGTCTGTGTGCGTGTCTGTGTTTGTTTTGCTCTGGTTTCCCGGTAGTGAAAATGGCAGCGCAGCCCTCCAGTGAAAAATGATATCGTATCCGTTAAATAGGGGCCATGGACAATTCTGATTTGATGGAGATGGACATGAAAGCACAGAGTGTGTGTGAAATTCTGGTGAAATTTCTGAAATGCCCGTTCACTGCTGTCGTTACTGCGTGGTTGGGAATCTTTCGGAGGGTAGGCCTCAAAATCCCCGGCCTTGCCTGCTTTGGCCACCGAGAAGGAGGTCGAATCGTTCGGACAGAGATGGAGCTCAGTACTTGGTGTCAGAGAGCTGATCAGAGCTCGAAGTTTTCGGATGACTCAGAGTCGGACCGTGGTCAGGTATGGCAGGGAGAGTTTTTCTTCCTTCTCCCGTCTGCGTGAGATGTGGGACATTTGAGAGACTTTGAACTTTACTGTGCTCATGGACTTCTTCATCAAGTTATGGTATTGTTGCACTGTTGTAACTATATGTTATAATTATGTGGTTTTGTCAGTTTTTCCAGTCTTGGTCTGTCCTGTGTTTTGTGATATAACACCGGAGGAAATATTGTATCATTTCTTAATGCATGCATTACTAAATGACAATAAAAGAGGACTATGTGTCTTCATAATCTAATCTAATAATCTAATCTGCAAAGATTTAAGGATATTAACTACAAGATACTGGTGGTGGGGTGGAACAGAGGACGAGCGGAGAAGCAGAACAGGACGGGACTTATGGTTTTGGCTCAAGCCTCACCTCTGAAACAATGCTGTCCAGTTTCTTCTTCAGCAGCGTGTTCTCCCGCTTGAGCTTCTCGTTCTCACTGAGTGCCTCGCGCAGCTTGCTCTCCAGACCCTGCAGGTACTCCTTCTTCTTCTTGCGAGACTGGAAGGCCGACTCCCGGTTCTTGATCATCCGCTGCTGACGTTTCAGCAGCTTTATCTATGGAGAGGAAGCAATGCATGAACAACCGAGAGCCAGGAATCAAGCCCACCAGCCCAAGATAGTGCTGGCAAGATGTGATGTTTTGTGGGCAGCTAACAAAGCTACAAACCATTCTAATAAATGTACTTTTTCTGCACTATGATCACTGCACTCCACAGCCTGTAAATTCCCTTTGGGAGTTGTGCTTTCGAACCATCTGAACGATCTGCCGTTTTTGTGATATCCCGAAGGATTTGGCAAAATGAACTCTCGAGAGCAGGTTCCCACCTGCTTCAAAAAGGTAGGAATTACAGCAGTTCCCAAGAAGAGTAGTGTGAGCTGCCTTAATGATTATCGTCCAGTAGCACTCACATCTACCGTAACGATCTTTCAAGAGTTGCTAGATTCTGGAGTGGCACTGGAAGACTAGAAAACGCAAATGTCACTCCACTCTACAAGAAGTAAGAGAGTCAGAAGGAAAGAAACTACAGGCCAGTTAGTCTGACCTCACCGGTTGGGATGATGTTGCAGATGATTAATAAGGATGAGGTCTCAGGGTACTTGGAGGCATATGATAAAATAGGCTGTAGTCAGCATGGTTTCCTCGAAGGAAAATCTTGCCTGACAAATCTGTTGGAATTCTTTGAAGAAATAACAAGCAGGATAGACAAAGGAGAATTGGTTGATGTTGTGTACTGTGCTTGGAGTTTCAGGAGTTCTTTGACAAGGTATCACACAAGGCTGCTTCACAAGCTACCAGCCCAGGGTGATACAGGAAAGATCCTAGCATGGATAAAGCAGTGACTGACTGGCAGGAAGCAAAGAGTGGGACTAAAGGGAGCCTTTTCTGGCTGGTTGCCAGTGACTAGTGGTGTTCCACAGGAGTCTGTGTTGGGACAGATTCTTTTTACATCATACGTCAATGATTTGGATCATGGAATTGATGGCTTTGTTGAAAAGTTTGCAGACAATATGAAGATAGGTGGAGGGGCAGGTAGTTTTGAAAAAGTAGAGAAGCTACAGAAGGACTTAGACAGATTAGGAGAATGGGCAAAGAAAAGGCATATGGAATACAGTGTCATGAAGTGTGTGGTCATGCACCTTCGTAGAAGAAATGAAATAGTTGACTATTTTCTAAATGGAGAGAAAATACAAAAAACTGAGGTGCAAAGAGACTTGGGAGTCCTGTGCAGAATTCTCTAAGTGTTAACTTGCAGGTTGAGTCTGTGGTGAGGAAGGCAAATGCAATGTTAGCATTCAATTCAAAAGGACTAGAACATAAAAGCAAGGATGTAATGAAACTTCATAAAGTACTGGTGAGGCCTCACTTGGAGTGTTGTGAGCAGGTTTGGTCCTCTTATCTTAGAAAGGATGTGCTGAAACTCAAGGGGGTTCAAAGGAGATTCATCAGAATGATTCCAGGATTGAATGGCTTGTCATATGAAGAACATTTTATGGCTCTGGGGCTGTATTCACTAGAATTCTAAAGAATGAAAGAGGATCTCATTAAATCATATTGATTATTGAAAAGCCTTGATTGAGTGGATGTGGACAGGATGTTTCCGATGGTGGGGGAATCTAAGACCAGAGGACACAGCCTCAGGAATAGAAGGGTGTCCTTTTAGAATGGAGATGACGAGGAATTTCTTTAGCCAGACAGTGCTGAATCTGTGGAAGCCTTTGCCATAGGCAGCTGTGGAGGCCAAGTCTTTATGTACATTTAAGGCAGATTTTTGATTGGTCAGGACATGAAGGGATACAGGAAGAAGGCAGGAGCTTGGGGCTGAGAGGATGAAACAGCAGAGCAGACTCAATGGGACAAATGGCCTGATTCTGCTTCTATATCTTATGGTCTTATGGAAATGCTTTGAGGGGTTGCTCGTGGCTCGTGTTATGTACCCCTAGGGTTCCTTTTTGCTGTGGACTGTCACTTTAAGGCACAAGAGAGAACTGAGACTAACTTTTGGATTTCTGCTGACAGAGAGAAGGGAGGAGTCTGCCTTTCTGCTCATGTTTACACTTTTACAAGGACACTGACTACTGCCTTCCGCTTCTGGGTTGCCATGGAAAGAGAGAGAGAGCACAACGAGCAGCTCGTGAGTCGTCATGGTAACCGAGGGCAGCGTTATTTGATGGACGGCTGGTGTTAGCATACTGAGATAAATACAAGGTCAGCTGGTTGTTAGACAGACACACAGGGTTTTGGACACTGGATGAGCTTCGTGTGCCCACAGAAAGGTGGGTTTTTGGAGGATCGGTCAGGTGAATCGATCAGTGGCTCTCAGTGTGGAAAAGGTGTGACCAGTGGGAAGTTATTAGTGTCCAACTCTTGCCTGGGTTGATAACTTTACCACAGAAGACGGTCTCCTTTTTGTGGTCACATTCAGTGACTTTAAAGGAAGAGAAGAGGGGAGAGGAAGGTTTGAAACAGAAGAAACCTAGTGACAAAGAGGTCACTGTTTGGACCCTCTCTCTAAGTAGCCCGTAAGGGAGAGTTTGAGTTCCATTCGAATACGAAGGTGTGACTGTCACGTAGTTAATCCACAAGAGTGGGTTCTCTGGTGAGGGGACAACCTTTGTGAATACGTGTGTGTTACCCTTGTTTGGGTGTGGTAGTTCACTGAAGAAAGGCACCCCTGTGGCAAATCACTGTTGGAGTTATTTCATATGTCATGGAATTGGATAAGTGGCTAGCACAGTTGTGTGCTTGGGGTAACCTTGTGTGGAAACTACCTGTGTGTGACAATCCTTGCCTGGGTGGGTAGTTTTACCACTTGAAGACGGTACCTCAGTGATAGACTACTGTTGGTGATAATCCAAACATGGATTTTGTTGGAGTATCCTGTGGCCACCACTTTGAGAAGTCCCGTAGCTGAGTTCGGGTGTGGTACCACTTGTGTTGAAAGGATATTCGTTGAAGATCACTGTCGGTGATACTTCGTGTGTGGAGCGGAACAACTTCGGAGAGAAAACCTACTGCTATTGTTATTTTGTATTGCTGTCGTGGAATCTGTGGAATATCGACGTGAATTGCCTTCTCACAACATTCACCTTTTGGATTACAAATATCTCTCATTAATTAACCTGAGCATTGAACTGAACTATCTTACATTCCATCATAAGACTGTATCCAATTACCACCTAAGCATGAAGAAACTTGGCTTTTATATTTACACATAATCTCTGTTAACCTGTTTGATTTATTTGGTTATATATTACTGTTTTGGGTAGTTACTAATAGAATAGAATTAGTTAAAAGGTGTGTTCCATTTCTGCTGGTTCTTTAACCCGCTATGGTGTACGTAACACTAGAATCAACTCCTGCCTCAGCAAGGACCTAGACCCATTGCAATTTGCCTTTTGCCACAATAGGTCTACAGCAGACACAATCTCAATGGCTCTTCATGCAGCCCTCGATCATCTGGACAATACAAACACCTGTGTCAGGATGCTGTTCATTCCCACAATCCTGATCGAAAAGCTACAGAACCTGGGCCTCTGTACTTCCCTCTGCAATTGGATCCCCGACTTCCTAGCCAGGAGACCACCATCTGTGTGGATTGGTAATAACATCGCCTCCTTGCTGACAATCAACACTGGCGTACCTCAGAGATGTGGGCTTAGCCCACTGCTCTACTCTCTCTATACCCATGACTATGTGGCTAGTCAGAGCTCAAATGCCATCTATAAATTTGCTGATGATACAACCATTGTTGGCAGAATCTCAGATGGAGTTGAGAGGGTGTACAGGAGCAAGATCTACCAGCTAGTTGAGCAGTGTCGCAATACAACCTTGCACTCAGCATCAGTAAGACCAAAGAGCTGATTGTGAACTTCAGAAAGGGTAGGATGAGGGAACATAAACCAATCCTCACAGAGGGATCAGAAGTGGAGAGAGTGAGCAATTTCAAATCCCTGGGTGTCAATATCTCTAATGATCTAACTTGGTCCCAACATATTAATGCAGCCACAAGGAAGGCAAGGCGGGGACTTCCGGTAGTGCTCATGGAGTGAAGTCGCGTTCTTGACTCGCTCCATTACCTCTGAGTTTTTTTTCTCTATGGTCAGCTATACTTTAATTAACCATTAAGGCATCAACTCTTACAATACTTTGAATTAAACTGAATTCTCCGACAACTGGATGATACTTAGATCTGCTATGTCTAAGAACGGGAAAAATGGCAAGGATGGTAAACCTCCGGTTAAACCGAAAGCTACGGATCTCCCCCCGACTGAATCACCGGTGACTTTGAGAGCTATATCGGAGTTAATTCAGAGGGAAATTTCAACCTCTGTTAGGGAGGTGATTCGTACGGAAATTGCAGTCTCTGTTAAAGACTTGATTCATACGGAAATCTCAACTAATCTTCAGAAAATTGCCGATTCAATTGATAAGATGCAAACATTTATTGCGGAACATCAGTCGGCTATATCTGATCTTCAAAAATTCGCGCAACAAAGTGAGCTTAAGATGGGGAAAATCGAGGAAGCAATTAATGTAATGAAGAAGAAACTTGACTTTCTGACTTTTAAAAACTCTGACTTGGAATCTAGAATGCGACGGCAGAATTTACGAATGATTGGGGTGCGGGAAGCTGTAGAATCTAACAACCCCATGAAATACTTCTCTCAACTTTTAAAAGATGCATTCCCTACTGTATTTCCTGACCAACCACCGCTACTGGATCGTGTTCACAGAATCCCATCATACTCGTCTAGGTCAGATAGACCTAGGCATGTTATCTTACGTTTTCATTACTTTCAAGACAAGGAGAGACTGTTTCGATTTGCTCGATCTAAAGGTTTCATCGATTTTTCGGATCTTAGGTTCCGATTCGTGGAAGATTTCAGTAAACCAATCTGGGACCAACGGGTTCGCTACAGATCTGTGATGTCGGAATTCTATAAGATGGATTTAAGACCAGCGTTGCTGTACCCTGCACGTCTAAGGATTCGCATGTCAGATGGAGTCCTTCGTTTTTTTGATTCTCCATCGGATGCCCAGAGTTATCTGGATCAACTTTCACCTTCAACATCTTAATTGCTATCTTTTTTAATTATCTCCGTTGATCGGAGGCTGTGAATTGGTTGGTTTTAACTTTTTCGTGCCCTATTTGGGCAGAAAAGTTTATTTTTGATTTCTTAATATGGTTGCTAAACTTTCTTTTCAACTGCGTCATTTCTTTCTTTTCCCAGGGGATTCTGGGTGGTTACTTCCTTTTTGTCATCTTACATATTTCCTGTGTGGCCTTAAATTTTGTAGTTTTTTAAAAAATTTTATTCTGTTTTGCTTTTTATAACTACTTTAGGGTTTATTGTGGTTTTTTTTAATATATATTTTCTGGCTTTTGTTCTGTTGTGTGTGTATTTTAATTGAGCTACCTTTTTTTTACTTTTTTTACTGTTTTACAATTAGCTGATCTTTTTCATATTTATACCTTTTTTTTTAGGGAGCGTATACCGGAAGTCATGGGGGTAGTTTTAGCGCTTGCTTCTTTCGGGCGGGTCTGCTTTAGATTTTGCCTTGGGGTCTTGGGGTGGGGTGGTGGGAGGGGCTTCACGTTTTAGTTTGTTTCTCTTTGGGCTATATACATTATTGAAGTACTGGTTGCGTCCTTTTTCCCGGTATCTTTCGTATGTTCTGTTTCCTCTCCGGGTTTGTGGGTCGCGCCTATCGTCAATCCTCCTTGTTGTGGGTTGACTTTAGGATTTATGGAGTCTATTATTAATTTTGTCTCCTGGAATACTAACGGTCTTAATCATCCTATTAAAAGGAAAAAAGTTTTTAAAGTGTTCCGGAGACTTAAAGCACAAATTTTATTTTTACAAGAGACCCATGTACGGAGGGGGGACAGACTACGTTTTTTCAAATTCTGGAAGGGTCAACAATTTCATTCGAACTCCAATGCTAAGATTCGAGGCGTCTCTATTTTTATTGATTCCTCAGTTACTTTTATACAACAGGATATTATTTCTGATCCGAATGGTAGATTTTTATTGGTTAGTGGTGTACTATTTAATAAGAAAGTAGTTTTGGTTAATGTTTATGCTCCTAATATGGATTGTCCGGAATTTTATAAATCATTGTTTAATCAGTTTCCGAATTTGAACGAGTTTTCATTGATCTGGGGCGGAGATCTTAATACCTGTTTGTCTCCAGCTTTGGACCGTTCGGCTCCTTTACGGACCTTACCTAATAAATCTGCAAATTTGATTAATTTTTTCCTTTCTGATTCTGGGTCGACGGACATTCGGCGTTTTCTGCATTCTCAGGAAAAAGATTTTTCCTTTTTTTCACATGTTCATCATTCCTATTCAAGAATTGATTATTTTTTTATTGATTCTCGTCTTATTCCTTCAGTGATTAAATGTGATTATGATTCTATAACCATTTCGGATCATGCTCCACTTAAGCTTTCTATTAAAATTATTGCCAACATACCAAATAATAGACAATGGCGTTTTAATTCGCTGTTGCTTCAGGACTCGGACTTTGTTAATTTTATGAATCAACAGATTGAGCTTTTTTTTTACAATTAACCATACAGAAGATATTTCGGTTAACACTCTTTGGGACACTTTTAAAGCCTATATTCGGGGTCAGATTATTTCGTATTCTGCTGCTTTGAGGAAGAAACAGAAGCAGGAGGAGATGGTAATTGTGGACAAGATTAAAGAAATTGATAAGAAATATGTTATGGCTCCTTCTGAGGAGTTATACAAACAAAGAACTGAACTTCAAATGGAACACAGTTTACTACTCTCGTCCTCGATTGTAAACCAATTAAAGAAAACAAGAAGTGACTTTTATGTTCACAGTGACAAAATTGGCAAGCTGCTGGCTAATCAATTGAAATCTAATTATGTTAAATCTCAAATCAATCAGATTTATAACCAAAATGATCGATTGATACTGGATCATGTGGGGATTAATCAAACCTTTTGTGATTTTTATTCTTCTTTATATCAATCAGAGTCTTCTCGAGATTCTAAATATATGAATGATTTTTTAGATAAGTTAGACTTCCCTCAGATTTCACAGGATATGTCTTCTTTATTAGATACCTCCATTACAATGGATGAGATTAAGAATGTTATTTTTTCTATGAATCTGGGGAAAGCTCCTGGCCCGGATGGGTTTACCGTTGAATTTTATAAATGTTTTGCTTCTTTATTGATTCCTTGGCTCTGGAGGGTTTTTGAGGCTTCTCTGAAACTTGGTAAACTTCCTGAATCTTTTAATAGAGCATCAATTTCTCTAATACTAAAGAAGGATAAAGACCCTGCTCAATGTGCATCTTATAGACCAATATCTTTATTAAATGTTGATTCTAAAGTTTTTTCTAAGTTATTAGCAAATAGACTAGAAAAAGTACTTCCTTCTATTATTTCGGAAGACCAAACGGGTTTTATTAAAGGTCGTTACTCTTTTTATAATATTCGTACATTGTTAAATATCGTTTATACTCCCTCACAAAATGTTCCTGAGTGTGTTATTTCTTTAGATGCCGAGAAAGCTTTTGATAGAGTAGAATGGCCTTATTTATTTAAGGTGCTTGAAATGTTTAATTTTAGCTTGAAATTTATATTCTGGATTAAACTGTTATATCATTCCCCTGTAGCCTCGGTTTGTACTAACTCTTTAAACTCACCTTTTTTTCCTCTCTTTCGTGGTACTCGACAAGGCTGTCCTCTTAGTCCCCTATTATTTGATATTGCATTAGAACCTCTTGCAATTGCTATTCGAGAATCTTCAAATATTACTGGGATAACTCGGGGATTAAAGTCCCATAAATTATCACTCTATGCTGATGATTTACTTTCATATATTTCTAATCCTGAGAAATCTATTCCTGCTGTTTTAGAGTTATTAGCACAATTTGTTTTTTTCTCAGGTTATAAATTAAATCTTAGTAAGAGTGAACTTTTTCCGATTAATAAACATCTTCCCTTATATTATAAATTTCCATTTAAATTGATTAATAATTATTTTTCATATCTTGGGATTAAAATTACTTGTAAATACAAAGATTTATTTAAGATTAACTTTTTACCATTAATAGACCATATTGCTCAACTTTCATCTAAATGGTTTCCCTTATATTTAACTTTGATTGGTCGTATTAATGCAGTTAAGATGTTTTTTTTGCCAAAATTTTTATATGTGTTTCAGGCATTACCAATTTTCGTTCCAAAATCTTTCTTTGATAAAGTTGACTCTAAAATTTCTTCATTTATTTGGCAGAATAAGAATCCGAGACTGGGTAAAATACATTTACAGAAAGCTAAGAGAGATGGAGGTTTAGCATTACCTAACTTTAGATTCTATTATTGGGCTATTAATATTCGACATATGAAATTTTGGTTATTTGACCAGGACATACTATCTATTCCTAAATGGGTAGCATTGGAATTACAATCTGTTCAGGGTTATACACTTGGCTCTATTTTAGGCTCCTCTCTCCCTTTTGATTCGAAGCGCCTTAAGCAGGTCTCTAACCCGATAGTTAAATATGCCTTGCGCATTTGGTTTCAATTCAGAAAAGTTTTTGATCTTAATCAATTCGGGTTAGCGATTCCTATTTTAGGTAATATATTTTTTCCTCCCTCCTTTACGGATCGCGCTTTTCAAACTTGGAAGACTAAGGGTATTTTACGGTTTTTGGATGTATTTTTAGATGGTTCCCTTATGTCTTTTGAACAATTATCTAATAAATTATAACTTATCAAGAATACATTTTTTTAGATATTTACAAGTTAGAAATTTCCTAAGTACTATACTTTCTTCCTTTCCAATGCTTCCTCCTACATATATTTTAGATTCGATAATTAACCTCAATCCATGTCAGAAAGGTGCATCGGCTATGATTTATAATATTATTATGAAACTTAGGAAAGCTCCATTTGATAAGATTAGGGTAGATTGGGAACAGGAATTGGGGCTTACCATTTCTGTGGATGATTGGGGGCAGATTTTACAATTAGTTAATACTTCCTCTATTTGTGCTAAACATTCCCTAATTCAATTTAAAGTGGTTCATAGAGCACATATGTCCAAAGATAAGTTAGCGCGTTTTTACTCGCATATTAATCCTTTCTGTGACAGATGTTCAGGGCAGATAGCCTCTTTAACTCATATGTTTTGGTCTTGCCCTACTTTGGAAACTTTTTGAAGAGATATTTTTAATATTATTTCTAAGGTATTAAATATAGATATCTCTCCTCACCCTATTACTGCTATCTTTGGACTACCTAAAATTTCTAGTAATCTTTCCCCTTCAGCCCGTAGAATGATTGCTTTTCTTACTTTAATGGCGAAAAGATGTATTTTACAACATTGGAAAGAGCTTAATGCTCCAACTACCTTTTTTTGGTTTTCTCAGACGATTTTATGTTTGAATTTGGAGAAAATTAGAAGTAACCTTTATGATTCTTCATTTAAATTTGAACAGATTTGGGGACCTTTTATTCGATATTTTCATTTAATGTAATATTTACCCTTCTTGTTTTTTTTTTCACTTTTTAATGGAGGTCGGGATTGAGGACGTGATTTTAAGTTTAACTCTGTTTGGTTTCAAGTTAGCCCATTGCTTTGCTTTGCTTTTAGTTAGTTGCACGGTGGGTTTTTTTTTTGGGTTTTTTTTTTCTTTTTTTCCATTGATATATATAAAATTTAGTATACTATTATGTTATTTTGGTCTCATGTTTAAATTACATTGTAGTATTTTTTTTGGTATTGATACCTTTTGGAATTTTATTATACTTTAACATTGTATTAATGTTTATATGGCTTACCTTTTTTGTATACTTACTCAATAAAAAGATTTAAAAAGAAAGAAAGGAAGGCAAGGCAGCAGCTATATTTCACCAGGAGTTTGAGGAGATTTGGTTTGCCACCTAAAACACTTGAAAACTTCAACAGATGTACTGTGGAGAACATTCTGACAGGCTGCATCACCGACTGGCATGGTGGGGGGCACTGCATAGAAGCTACAGAAGGTTGTAAAATTCGTCAGCTCCATCATGGGTACTAGCCTCCATAGTGTTCAAGACATCTTCAAGGAGCAGCGCCTCAGAAAAGCAACGTCCATTATTAAGGATCCCCAACACCCAGGACATGCTCTCTTCTCACTGTTACTGTCAGGAAGGAGGTACAGAAGTATGAAGGCACATACTCAGCGATTCAGGAACAGCTTCTTCCCCTCTGCCATCTGATTTCCAAATGGACACTGAACCCACAAACACTACTGCACTTTTTTATTATTTCTGTTTTTGCACTATTTTTAATTTAACTACCTAATAGTTGCAACAAAGGGTTTGTGAATCCTTTGCAATTACCTAGTTTACTCCATAAATTACTCAAAATATAGTCTGATCTTCATTTAAGTCACAATAATAGACAATCTGCCTAAACTAACACAAACAATTGTATTTCTTCTCATCAATACTGAGTGCACCATTTAAACAATCACAGCCTAGGTTCAAAAGAGTATGTGAACATCTGGAGTAATGCTTTCTACAAAAGCTATTTGGAATCAGGTGATCTAATCAATGAGATGGGATTGGAGGTGTGGGTTGTAGAGATGCACTGACCTATAAAAAAGACACACAAAGTCAGGTTACTGACAGAGCCTGCTCTTCTCAAGAGAGATCTGTTTATGTACACCATGCCTCGATCAAAACAACTTTCAGAGGACCTTAGAAGAATAATTGTAGAGGTGCATGAAGCTGGAAAAGGCCACAAAGGCATTTCTAAAGACCCGAGTGTTCATCAGCCCACAGTAAGAGAAACTGTCTCCAAATGGAGGAGACGCAGTACTGTTGCTACTCTCCCTGGGAGTGGGCATCCTGCAAAGGTCACACCAAATGCACAACATGCAATGCTGAAAGGAGGTGAAAAAGAACCCAAGGGTAACAGTAAAAGACCTGCAGAAAATCTCTAGAACTTGCTAAAGTCTCTGTTCATGTGTCCAGGATAAGAAAAACACTGAACAAGAATGGTGTTCGTGGAAGGACACCACAGAGGAAATCATTGCTCTCCAAAAAAAAATCTTACTGCACGTCTCAAGTTTGTAAAAGACCACCTGGATGTACTACAACACTTCTGGGACAACGTTCTATGGACAGATGAGACAAAAGTTGAACTTTTTGGCAGAAATGCACACTGCTATGTTTGGAGGAAAAAGGGCACTGCACACCAACACCAAAACCTCATCCCAAATGTGAAGCTTGGTGGAAGGAGCATCATGGTTTGGGGCTGCTTTGTCGTCTCAGGGCCTGGACAACTTAAACAACAGGTGTCCTGTCGCACTCCTGGCTGGTCAGAGATTACATCTGCAGCTTGCTACCACCCAAACTGGACCTCCTACGATCTGCCTATCAACACAACCGATCGACAGACGACGCAATAGCCACTACTCTACATACCGTCCTTACACATCTGGAGAAGAAGGATGCCTATGTGAGAATGCTGTTCTTGGACTACAGTTCAGTATCCAACACCATAGTTCCATCCAGGATCAACAAGAAGCTCAGAGACCTCGGCCTTGTGCAGCTGGATCCTGGACTTCCTGTCAGATCGCTGGCAGGTGGTAAGAGTGGGCTCCCTCACCTCCACCCCTCTGACTCTCAACAAAGGAGCCCCTCAGGGCGGTGTACTAAATCCCCTCCTTCACCCTCTGTATACCCATGACTGTGTCACCACCCACAGCTCCAATCTGCTCATTAAATTTGCCGACAACACTACATTGATTGGCCTAATCTCAAACAATAACGAGGTGGCCAATACGTACAGTATGGCCAAGTGAAACAGGAATTGATATGGGAGGTGAGGGGAGTAATGAATTAAAAGTATTGTATATGAATGCACGGAGTATAAGAAATAAAGTGGATGGGCTTGAGGCACAGTTGGAAATTGGTAAGTATGATGTTGTGGGAATAACAGAGACATGGCTTCAAGTGGACAGGGCCTGGGAATTGAATGTTCAAGGATATACATCCTATCGAAAGGACAGACTGATGGGCAGAGCGGGTGGGGTGGCTCTGCTGGTGAGGAATGATATTCAGTCCCTTGCGAGGGGGGACATGAAATCAGGAGACGTAGAGTCAGTATGGATAGAACTGAGAAATTCTAAGGGTAGAAAGACCCTAATGGGAGTTATCTACAGGCCCCCAAACAGTAGTCTGGATGTAGGGTGTAAGTTGAATCAAGAGTTAAAATTGGCATGTAGCAAAGGTAATGCTACAGTTGTTATGGGGGATTTCAACATGCAGGTAGACTGGAGGAATCAGGTTGGTACTGTCTGTCTGTATCTTGTTTTACGGCGGTTGGCATCCAGCTTAATGGTGCATTAAGTTCCACCCTCTGCTCCAGAATGTGCACTAGACATACATTCTAAATCCCTTCACCCAATCTCACTCACTCACACACACAAACCTGCACTTCACCCTCCCATCTTTGACCATCCTAGTATCCTATTCCTGTTTATTCATCATATTCTATAAAAAACCCCTGTACCCCTTAAAAACACTAAAAATACCCAGACTTGTGCTCTCTCACCCATGCCCAGCAACCCTTTTAATGTGAATTCCTGCATCCCCAACTCCCTTAATTTATTTCTCATCATCTCTCTCTGTATCCCATACTTCCTGCAACACAGAACTACAAGTTCTACTGACTCCTCTTCCTGACATTCCTCACACAATCCTGTCTGGTGTTTCCTTATCATTTTCAATGTTTTGTTTAATGCACAGTGCCCCAGCCTTAACCTAGTCCACACAATTTCCTCTCTTCTGTTTCCATTACCTACCCTAGTAACTGCAACACTCTTTTGTATTTGATATAAATGCCTCCCTTTCCCCTCCCTGTCCCATCTTTCTTGCCACATTCGGTTGACTTTTTCCCAGATTACACACTTAACCTCTGCTTTACTGATACTAATGTGTATTTCCACATTTTCTTTCTTTAACGCCCTCTTTGCCAACTCATCCACCCTCTCATTCCCCTTCACCCCTACATGTGCTGGAATCCATAGAAATTTTACCTGACCTCCCTGATTTGCAATTCTTGTAACTAACTGAAGGACTTCATAAAGTACATCTTGCCAACTGTTTGTGTGAAAAGATCTTAAACTTGCTAGAACTGAAGATGAATCTGAACATATCAATGCTTTGGCTTGTCTGGCTTTCTGCACCCATTGCAACGCAACCAACACTGCCAGCATCTCCACTGTAAATACCCCTAACTTATTAGATGTTCTTCTGCTGATTCCAATTTCTTTTGCTGGTATAACCACCCCAAACCCTGTCACTCCTGTTTCAGGTTCCTTCGCACCATCCATATAAATGTGAGTATAATCACTATACTTTTCCATCACGTGACAGTTAAATGCATTTACCAAATCTGTTTTATATCTTTCTTTCCTTTTTACCTCTAACAAATGCCAGTCTATGTCAGGCCATACAAGCTTCCATGGAGCTACAACCGGATAAACTACTGAAGGACTTATCCTCAGATCAAACACTCCACATTCTTTCGCGATATCGTTCCCTACCCGACTAAAGGTATCCCTCTGAAACCTCCCATTTTCCCAGCACTCCTGCAAAACTCCTTTAGTAGGGTGAGCATCATTGTGCCCCTGCAAGTTAGCCCAGTAGTTTGCCATCAGTTGCATCCTTCTTAGTTCCAAAGGCATTATTCCCATTTCTACCTGTAGGGCTGACACTGGTGACGTTTTAAAAGCCCCACTGCACACTCTCAAGGCCTGAGCCTGAATCACATCCAGTTTCCTTATAAGAGACCTAGCTGCTGATCCATATACTATATTTCCATAATCCAATACAGATCTTACTAAAGCCACATACATTCTCTTCAAAGCTGAACAACTTGCTCCCCATTCCCTACCAGTCAAACATCTCATCACATTTATTACTTTTTTACATTTCTCCTCAACTTTCCTGATGTGGTCTGTCCATGTTAATCGTGAATCAAATATAACTCCCAGAAATTTAAATGATGCAACCCTTTCTAATTCAACCCCATACATTCTTAACTTCTTCCCTACCTCAACTCTTTTCCTGGTAAAAAAAAATACAGTTTGAGTTTTTTTCTACTGAAAATCTATATCCCCAATCATAACCCACTCCACCACTTCAATTGCTTCTTGTAGTTTCCTGATTATATGGTCCATGTTCCTGCCTCTTTTCCACAAGGCCCCATCATCCGCAAACAGTGACCTACCTATATCCACTGGTACCTTTGTGAAGACATCATTGATCATAATGATGAAAAGTAACGGGCTAATCACACTACCTTGAGGTGCCATTTTCCACTATGTACTGTTTTGATAATTCTGATCCAATCCGAACTTGAATTTTTCTACCAAACAAAAAATCTTTAATCCAATTAAAAACTCTCCCACCAACCCCCAACTTGTGCAGTTTAATTAATAATCCTTCCTTCCACATCACATCATAGGCTTTTTCAATGCCAAAGAACACTGCCACTACTGACTCTCTATTTGCCTGGGCCTTCCTTATTTCAGTCTCTAACATAATCACTGAGTCCATAGAATTCCTTCCCTTTCTAAAACCACTCTGATAACTTGCCAGCATTCCCCTTTTCTCAAGCTCATATGATAACCTTTCTGTTATCATCCTTTCCATTATCTTATATATACTTGATGTTAATGCAATTGGTCTGTAGCTAGTGGGTTTTGACAGATCCTTGCCAGGCTTCCTTATTGGAATTACTACTGCTTCTTTCCATGCACTTGGTAATCTTCCCTCCTCCCACACTCTGTTATAAAAATGCAGCAACTTCAAGAGCGCTCCTTCTCCTAGATTTTTTAGCATCACAGAGCATATCAGATCTTTCCCTGGGGAGGTTGGTCTCGATCTCTTTATTGCTCTCACCATTTCTGCTAATGTAAATGGATCATCAATTATATCTGTTCCTTCCCTCCTGCTTAACACACCTGGGTGTTGGCTCATTATTCTTTTCCTTCTTCTTCTCCCTTCTTCAGACAAATTTTCTGAACTGGGTATCAGTACAAATGACTTGGCCATGACCTCAGCCTCATCCCTACTGGAGACTGCAGTTTCCTCCTCAGATATCATTACTGGATATTCCCATTCCCTTCTATCTCCTCCCATCCTCTTAATCATTCCCCATATCTCTCTCACAGGTGTTGTTCTTCCTACCTTGTTGCAAAAACTCCTCCAACTTGCCCTTTTAGCTTGACGTATAGTTCTTCTCACCACTGCCTGTGCTTTCTTATATTGAACCAAATGCTGCATATTATGGGTTCTTTTAACTAGCCTGAATGCTCCATTTCTGTTTTTTACAGCCTGACAACATTCCTCTGTCCACCATGGTACCAGTTTTCTATTCATCCTATTTTTACTCCTAGGTATAGATCCTTCTGCTGCCATGATAATTGCTGAAGTCACCTGACTGTTTAATTTATCTGCATTTCCAGAAATATCAATCTTTGTCAACCCTTCTTCACTCAACTTCTGGAACTTACCCCAATCAGCTTTTTCAAACACCCACTTTGGGGTTCCGCCACCTGGTCTTACTTCAACTCTTTCACCCACTGAACACAAAACTGGGTAGTGATCACTGCCTACTGTTGAAGCAGTCCAAACTCCCCAGTTACTAACGCCAGCCAAGGTATTAGACACTAACGTAGTATCTAACACTGACTCAGTTCCTGTTGTTATATCTATCCTTGTGCCGCTACCATCATTCACACACACCAAATCCCTTTCTTCCATCAAATCTTCAATTACCTTTCCATTTGGATCTGTAATCTGATCCCCCCATATTGTGCTATGAGCATTGAAATCTGCACACCATACTACTTTATGTCTGTTTTGTCCTTGTATCTTTAATAGGCTGTCCAAATCCAACCTTTTACATGGATTGTAGTAGTTAATTATAACCACTCCCTCCCCTCTCTCCCACACTTCCACCACTATGTATTCCTGATCATCTCCTTTTTCCAGTACCCTATATGGTATACCTTGCTTGATTAACATAGCACAACCCCCTCCTCCCCCTAGATTTCTATCTTTCCTTATCATTGTATACCCATATACCACAAAGTTTAAAGTTGGTTTTAACCAAGTTTCCTGAATACACACTACATCCGGTTTTACAACCATTTCTTTAATAAAGTGCTTGAATTCCTGGCTATTGGCCAGTAAGCTCCTTGCATTCCATTGTAAAAGAATCACCATAATTAGTATTAACCAACACATGACACTTCCTGGCTTGACTGATTACTGAGGTTCTCCCTCACTTCCTCCCATGTCAGTCCTACTAACCCTAAATGGTTTACTGTTGCTTTTACCACCAGCTGAATTTTGTCACTTTTTGACTTTACCTCAGCCGTACTATTAATCACTCCTGCTATGAATGTTACTAGAGCCTTTTTGTCTACATAAATCCTGTCATTTGTTCTTTGTTGCATCTCTCGTATCCCTATTGCTCCCTGTTCATTAGGAGCATTATTCTGTTCTCTTGACATTCTTACAGCTTCTGCATAAGTGATCTTTCTTTTCACTCTTATTTCTTGAATTTTAGTCTCCCGTCTCACAACCTCACACCCACTATATGCAACATTATGAGCTCCTCCACAATTGCAGCATTTTGGTTGAACTCCTGTTCCGCACTTTCCATATTCATGATCACCCCCACATCTAGCACATCTCCTCTGCCTTTTACAGTTTGTAGCCACGTGTCCAAATCTTTGACAATTATAGCACCTCAGTGGCTTTGGCACATACACCCTTACTGGGTGACTCATGAAACCCAGGAACACCTTCCTTGGCACTCTTTCTTCTTCAAATTCAATCAATACTGATTCACTTTCCTTTTTCACTCCCTCCTTTGTTGTTTTCAGTCTTTGAACATTCATTACTTTCCCTCCTTTGATATTCCTCTTTATCTCCTCCATATTTATACTCATTGGTACCCCTGCGATCACTCCTTTACAACCACTGTTTTGTGCTCCCACCCTCCCAGTGTATTCCACCTTGAATTTTCCTATCTCTTTTAGCTTGAGTGCTTTCTCAAGTTGTTCCTCATTCACACATCTTACCAATAAGTTGCTATCATTAAGGACTTTTGCAAATACTATTTCCCCTACCTTATTTGTCAGAGTTGTTGTTAGCACAAACGGGTTAATTTTCTTCATATGTCCCTGAGCCTTCTCATTAAACCTAATTATGACAACACCTCCTCTCTGAGCTTGTTCATCTTCCTCACTTTCAGAGCTTTCTCCACTATCATTTCTTATTCTTTTATTCCCTTTGTCTTGGTTTTTATTCATCCGACCCCTCACTACCTCCTCATTCCCTTTATTTCTCCCTTCACAATAATCCACCTCTCCCCAGCTGCCTACCTCTGGTCCCAAGTCTCTATCTCTCTCCTTCTCCGCTTTCTTTCCCTCAACCCCGCCTCTTATCTTGTCCACCATTACCGGACCCACACGATCCCCTCCCAGCAATTTCCGTTCCTTCCCCACTCTCTTTCCCTCAACAGGTTCCAAACCACATTCACGCATCAAGCAAAACACAGCCAGCTTCCAGTCGAGCCAACTCAGCCGGCCTCCTCCTCCCCCTTCTCACTCCAAGCCAACTCCCAGGTTGGTACTGGACCCCAAGAAAGGGAGTTTGTGGGGTCCCTCTGAGATGGATTCTTAGAACAGCTTGTACTGGAGCCTACCAGAGAGAACGCAATTCTAGATTTAGTGTTGTGCAATGAACCGGATTTGATCAGGGACCTCGAGGTAAAGGTGCCATTAGGAGGTAGTGACCATAATATGATAAGTTTTAATCTACAATTTGAGAGGGAGAAGGGAAACTCGGAAGTGTCAGTATTACAGTTGAACAAAGGGAACTATGGTGCTATGAGGGAGGAGCTGGCCAAAGTTCAATGGAACAATACCCTAGCAGGGATGACAGTGAAACAGCAATGGCAAGTGTTTCTGGGAATAATGCAGAAGGTGAAGGATCAGTTCATTCCAAAGAGGAAGAAAGATTCTAAGGGGAGGTCATGGCTGACAAGGGAAGTAGTGGACAGTATAAAAATAAAAGAGAAGAAGTATAACATAGCAAAGACGAGTGGGAAGCCGGAGGATTGGGAAACTTTCAAAGAGCAACAGAAGGTAAATAAAAGGCAATACGTGGAGAAAAAATGAGGTACGAAGGTAAACTAGCCAAGAATATAAAGGAGGATAGTAAAAGCTTCTTTAGGTATGTGAAAATGAAAAAAAATAGTTCAGACCAAAATTGGGCCCTTGAAGACAGAAACGGGTGAATTTATTATGGGGAACAAGGAAATGGCAGACGAGTTGGACAGGTACTTTGGATCTGTCTTCACTAGGGAAGACACAAACAATCTCAATGTACAACGAGATCTAGGTGTTCTTGTACATCAGTCACTGAAAGCAAGCATGCAAGTACAGCAGGCAGTGAAGAAAGCTAATGGCATGCTGGCCTTCATAACAAGGGGAATTGAGTATAAGAGCAAAGAGGTCCTTCTGCAGCTGTACAGGGCCCTGGTGAGACCACACCTGGAGTACCGTGTGCAGTTTTGGTCTCCAAATTTGAGGAAGGACATTCTTGCTATTGAGGGAGTGCAGCGTAGGTTCACAAGGTTAGTTCCTGGGATGGCGGGACTGTCATATGTTGAAAGACTGGAGCGACTGGGCTTGTATACTTTGCAATTTAGAAGGCTGAGAGGGGATCTTATTGAAACATATAAGTTTATTAAGGGATTGGACACGCTGGAGGCAGGAAGCATGTTCTCGCTGATGGGGGAGTCCAGAACCAGAGGCCACAGTTTAAGAATAAGAGGTAGGTCATTTAGAACAGAGTTGAGGAAAAACTTTTTCACCCAGAGAGTGGTGGATATATGGAATGCTCTGCCCCAGAAGGCTATGGAGGCCAAGTCTCTGGATGCTTTCAAGAAAGAGATGGATAGAGCTCTTAAAGATAGTGGAATCAAAGGTTATGGGTATAAGGCAGGAACTGGATACTGATTGTGGATGATCAGCCATGATCACAGTGAATGGCGGTGCTGGCTCGAAGGGCCGAATGGCCTACTCCTGCACCTATTGTCTATTGGCCTAGGCCTACAGGGAAGAAGTCATCTCTCTGCCACAGTGGTGTCAAGAAAACAACCTCTCCCTCAATGTCGCAAAAACAAAGGAGCTGGTTGTGGATAACAGGAGGAATGGAGACAGGCTAACCCCTACTGACATCAATGGATCTGGGGTTGAGAGGGTGAACAGCTTTAAGTTCCTTGGCATCCACATCACCGAGGACCTCACATGGTCTGTACACACCATCTTTGTGGTGTAAAAGGCACAACAGCGCTTCTTTCACCTCAGATGGTTGAGGAAGTTTGGTATGGGGCCCCAAGTCCTAAGAACTTTCTACAGGGGCACAGTTGAGAGCATCCTGACTGGCTGCATCACTGCCTGGTACGGGAACTATACCTCCCTTAATCGCAGGATTCTGCAGAGAGTGGTGCAGACAGCCCTGTTGTGAACTTCCCATGATTCAGGACATTTACAAAGACAGGTGTGTTAAAAGAGTCCGAAGGATCATTGGGGACACGAGTCACCCCAACCACAAACTGTTCCAGCTGCTACCATACGGAAAACTGCAGTGTAAAAGCCAGGACCACCAGGCTCCGGGCAGCTTCGTCCACCAGGCTGTCAGACTGATTAACTCACTGATTTGAGTGTATCTCTATGCCACATTGGCTGTTCTATTTATCATAAATTATTGTAAATTACTATGATTGCACGTAACACATTTAGACGGAGACATAACGTAAAGATGTAAGAAATAAAGTCAATTCAATTCAATCGCTGAGGGAACAATGAATTCTAAATTGTATCAAGGCATTTTACAGGAGAATATCAGGGTAGCAGTCTGGCACCTGAAGCTTGTAGGAGTTGGATGATGCAACAAGGCAATGATCCGAAAGACAAGAGTAAATCAACAAAAGAATGGCTTAAGAAGAAGGAAATTTCTGTCTTGGAATGGCCAAGTCAGAGTCCAGACCATAATCCAGATGAGCTGAAGAGGGTTGTTCATGCAAAGCATTCCAGAAATATTGATGAATTGAAATGAATTTTTTTTAAAGGAGGAATGGTCTACAATTCCTCCTCACTGTTGTGCAAATCCAATCAGCAGCTACAGGAAAAGTTTGGTGAAGGTTATTTGCGCTGAAGGAGGTTCTACCAGTTATTAAATACAAGGGTTCACAAACTTTTTCCAGCCTGGACTGTGAATGATTAAACAATGTGTTCAATGAAGGCATGAGAAGTACAATTATTTGTACGTTATCAGTTTAGGAGGATTGTGATTGTCTATTATGACTTAGATGAAGATCAGACCACATTTTATGAGTAATTAATGCAGAAAACCAGGTCATTGTAAAGGGTTCACAAACTTTTTCTTGCAGCTGTGAATCACTTACTGTAATTCATAGTTTTTTCTATATTATCAATGTACTGCTGCAGCTAAGATAACACATTTCACAACATCTGCTGGTGATATTAAACCGGATTCTGTTTCAGTGAAGAATGTAGGTACGGCCGTGGCAGCCATCGCTGGAGCGGACTTCGGACTGGATTGAAAATTCAGGCCAGACTGAAGCGACGGGACACGGCACCAAGAGCAGACAACAAGCGAATGTTTAGCCCATTTAAGTTCTGAGCCAGAATTTAAAAATTAAGGTGTCGAGATCAAGGGTGAAAGACAAACTGGTATTTAGCTCAGTATTCCATGAGGCTTCACCCACCTCAGTGCTGAACCAGACATCCCACCCTGCAAAAACTCATTTCAGGGAAGTAGCACCATCAATTTGCGGAAGACTCCCGGAACTTCCGGGGGAGGTGGGATGCTGCAATAGAGTAGCTCCTTAGCAGCCAGCCAGCTAGTTTAAATAACGTTAGCTATGCTAATGAATGAATGACACCTATTAAACTCACCTCAACATGCCTTTTACATTTTAACCCACCATGGGCAATAGAAAAGTCACTGTTGCAAATAGTGCAGCGAGCAAACTGTCATTATTTTTGACCCCTATTAGGCAGGGGTACACTTTAGGGTAGTCTGGGGTGAAGTATGTTTTATATTTTCTTTTTTTTGGAACACTCTGCCATGGTGTGCTCTCGCGCTCGCTCTATCGCTCTCTCACGCTCGCACGCGCGCTCTCTCACTCCTCTCCCTCTCTCGCTCTCTCTCTTACGCTCGTGCGCGCTCTCTCGCTCCTTCTCTCCCTCTCTCGCTTGTGCGCTCTCTCGCTCGCTCACTCAAAAAAATTGATTTCCTGGATATTGTATATAATTTGCGGGCATCAGGGAGCCGCTATTAATATGCGGGACACTCCCGGAACTTGCGGGAGAGGTGGGATGTCTGCTGAACTGACTCAGGAGCTGTGGCCTGCAGCCATCGGCACTCCCTCAGTGCTGAACTGACTCAGGAGCTGTGGCCTGCAGCCATCGGCACTCCCTCAGTGCTGAACTGACTCAGGAGCTGTGGCCTGCAGCCATCGGCACTCCCTCAGTGCTGAACTGACTCAGGAGCTGTGGCCTGCAGCCATCGGCACTCCCTCAGTACTGAACTGACTCAGCGGCTGTGGCCTGCAGCCATCGGCACTCCCTCAGTGCTGAACTGACTCAGCGGCTGTGGCCTGCAGCCATCGGCACTCCCTCAGTGCTGAACTGACTCAGGAGCTGTGGTCTGCAGCCATCGACACTCCCTCAGTGCTGAACTGACTCAGGAGCTGTGGTCTGCAGCCATCGGCACTCCCTCAGTACTGAACTGACTCAGCGGCTGTGGCCTGCAGCCATTGGCACTCCCTCAGTGCTGAACTGACTCAGGAGCTGTGGCCTGCAGCCATTGGCACTCCCTCAGTGCTGAACTGACTCAGGAGCTGTGGCCTGCAGCCATCGGCACTCCCTCAGTACTGAACTGACTCAGCGGCTGTGGCCTGCAGCCATCGGCACTCCCTCAGTGCTGAACTGACTCAGGAGCTGTGGCCTGCAGCCATCGGCACTCCCTCAGTACTGAACTGACTCAGCGGCTGTGGCCTGCAGCCATTGGCACTCCCTCAGTGCTGAACTGACTCAGGAGCTGTGGCCTGCAGCCATTGGCACTCCCTCAGTGCTGAACTGACTCAGGAGCTGTGGCCTGCAGCCATCGGCACTCCCTCAGTACTGAACTGACTCAGTGGCTGTGGCCTGCAGCCATCGGCACTCCCTCAGTGCTGAACTGACTCAGGAGCTGTGGCCTGCAGCCATCGGCACTCCCTCAGTGCTGAACTGACTCAGGAGCTGTGGCCTGCAGCCATCGGCACTCCCTCAGTGCTGAACTGACTCAGGAGCTGTGGTCTGCAGCCATCGGCACTGCCTCAGTGCTGAACTGACTCAGGAGCTGTGGCCTGCAGCCATCGGCACTCCCTCAGTACTGAACTGACTCAGCGGCTGTGGCCTGCAGCCATCGGCACTCCCTCAGTGCTGAACTGACTCAGCGGCTGTGGCCTGCAGCCATCGGCACTCCCTCAGTGCTGAACTGACTCAGGAGCTGTGGTCTGCAGCCATCGGCACTCCCTCAGTACTGAACTGACTCAGCGGCTGTGGCCTGCAGCCATCGGCACTCCCTCAGTGCTGAACTGACTCAGGAGCTGTGGTCTGCAGCCATCGGCACTCCCTCAGTACTGAACTGACTCAGCGGCTGTGGCCTGCAGCCATTGGCACTCCCTCAGTGCTGAACTGACTCAGGAGCTGTGGCCTGCAGCCATCGGCACTCCCTCAGTGCTGAACTGACTCAGGAGCTGTGGCCTGCAGCCATCGGCACTCCCTCAGTGCTGAACTGACTCAGGAGCTGTGGTCTGCAGCCATCGGCACTCCCTCAGTGCTGAACTGACTCAGCGGCTGTGGTCTGCAGCCATCGGCACTCCCTCAGTACTGAACTGACTCAGGAGCTGTGGTCTGCAGCCATCGGCACTCCCTCAGTGCTGAACTGACTCAGGAGCTGTGGTCTGCAGCCATTGGCACTCCCTCAGTACTGAACTGACTCAGCGGCTGTGGTCTGCAGCCATCGGCACTCCCTCAGTGCTGAACTGACTCAGCGGCTGTGGTCTGCAGCCATCGACACTCCCTCAGTACTGAACTGACTCAGGAGCTGTGGCCTGCAGCCATCGGCACTCCCTCAGTGCTGAACTGACTCAGGAGCTGTGGTCTGCAGCCATCGGCACTCCCTCAGTGCTGAACTGACTCAGCGGCTGTGGCCTGCAGCCATCGGCACTCCCTCAGTGCTGAACTGACTCAGCGGCTGTGGTCTGCAGCCATCGGCACTCCCTCAGTGCTGAACTGACTCAGGAGCTGTGGCCTGCAGCCATCGGCACTCCCTCAGTACTGAACTGACTCAGGAGCTGTGGTCTGCAGCCATCGGCACTCCCTCAGTACTGAACTGACTCAGGAGCTGTGGCCTGCAGCCATCGGCACTCCCTCAGTACTGAACTGACTCAGGAGCTGTGGCCTGCAGCCATCGGCACTCCCTCAGTGCTGAACTGACTCAGCGGCTGTGGCCTGCAGCCATCGGCACTCCCTCAGTACTGAACTGACTCAGCGGCTGTGGCCTGCAGCCATCGGCACTCCCTCAGTACTGAACTGACTCAGGAGCTGTGGCCTGCAGCCATCGGCACTCCCTCAGTGCTGAACTGACTCAGGAGCTGTGGCCTGCAGCCATCGGCACTCCCTCAGTGCTGAACTGACTCAGCGGCTGTGGTCTGCAGCCATCGGCACTCCCTCAGTGCTGAACTGACTCAGCGGCTGTGGCCTGCAGCCATCGGCACTCCCTCAGTGCTGAACTGACTCAGTGGCTGTGGCCTGCAGCCATCGGCACTCCCTCAGTACTGAACTGACTCAGGAGCTGTGGCCTGCAGCCATCGGCACTCCCTCAGTACTGAACTGACTCAGTGGCTGTGGCCTGCAGCCATCGGCACTCCCTCAGTACTGAACTGACTCAGGAGCTGTGGTCTGCAGCCATCGGCACTCCCTCAGTGCTGAACTGACTCAGCGGCTGTGGCCTGCAGCCATCGGCACTCCCTCAGTGCTGAACTGACTCAGGAGCTGTGGCCTGCAGCAATCGGCACTCCCTCAGTGCTGAACTGACTCAGGGGCTGTGGCCTGCCGCCATCGGCACTCCCTCAGTGCTGAACTGACTCAGGAGCTGTGGTCTGCAGCCATCGGCACTCCCTCAGTGCTGAACTGACTCAGCGGCTGTGGCCTGCAGCCATCGGCACTCCCTCAGTGCTGAACTGACTCAGCGGCTGTGGTCTGCAGCCATCGGCACTCCCTCAGTGCTGAACTGACTCAGGAGCTGTGGCCTGCAGCCATCGGCACTCCCTCAGTGCTGAACTGACTCAGGAGCTGTGGTCTGCAGCCATCGGCACTCCCTCAGTGCTGAACTGACTCAGCGGCTGTGGCCTGCAGCCATCGGCACTCCCTCAGTACTGAACTGACTCAGGAGCTGTGGCCTGCAGCCATCGGCACTCCCTCAGTGCTGAACTGACTCAGGAGCTGTGGCCTGCAGCCATTGGCACTCCCTCAGTGCTGAACTGACTCAGGAGCTGTGGTCTGCAGCCATCGGCACTCCCTCAGTGCTGAACTGACTCAGGAGCTGTGGCCTGCAGCCATCGGCACTCCCTCAGTGCTGAACTGACTCAGGAGCTGTGGCCTGCAGCCATCGGCACTCCCTCAGTGCTGAACTGACTCAGGAGCTGTGGCCTGCAGCCATCGGCACTGCCTCAGTACTGAACTGACTCAGCGGCTGTGGTCTGCAGCCATCGGCACTCCCTCAGTGCTGAACTGACTCAGGAGCTGTGGTCTGCAGCCATCGGCACTCCCTCAGTGCTTAACTGACTCAGGAGCTGTGGCCTGCAGCCATCGGCACTCCCTCAGTGCTGAACTGACTCAGGAGCTGTGGCCTGCAGCCATCGGCACTCCCTCAGTGCTGAACTGACTCAGCGGCTGTGGTCTGCAGCCATCGGCACTCCCTCAGTGCTGAACTGACTCAGGAGCTGTGGCCTGCAGCCATCGGCACTCCCTCAGTGCTGAACTGACTCAGCGGCTGTGGCCTGCAGCCATCGGCACTCCCTCAGTGCTGAACTGACTCAGCGGCTGTGGTCTGCAGCCATCGGCACTCCCTCAGTGCTGAACTGACTCAGCGGCTGTGGTCTGCAGCCATCGGCACTCCCTCAGTGCTGAACTGACTCAGGAGCTGTGGCCTGCAGCCATCGGCACTCCCTCAGTGCTGAACTGACTCAGGAGCTGTGGTCTGCAGCCATCGGCACTCCCTCAGTACTGAACTGACTCAGGAGCTGTGGCCTGCAGCCATCGGCACTCCCTCAGTGCTGAACTGACTCAGGAGCTGTGGCCTGCAGCCATCGGCACTCCCTCAGTGCTGAACTGACTCAGCGGCTGTGGCCTGCAGCCATCGGCACTCCCTCAGTACTGAACTGACTCAGGAGCTGTGGCCTGCAGCCATCGGCACTCCCTCAGTACTGAACTGACTCAGGAGCTGTGGTCTGCAGCCATCGGCACTCCCTCAGTGCTGAACTGACTCAGGAGCTGTGGCCTGCAGCCATTGGCACTCCCTCAGTGCTGAACTGACTCAGCGGCTGTGGTCTGCAGCCATCGGCACTCCCTCAGTGCTGAACTGACTCAGGAGCTGTGGCCTGCAGCCATCGGCACTCCCTCAGTACTGAACTGACTCAGGAGCTGTGGTCTGCAGCCATCGGCACTCCCTCAGTGCTGAACTGACTCAGGAGCTGTGGCCTCGCTTTCAGAAACTCATTCTGTGTATTATTTGCTTTTCTTAAATTGTTTGCACAATTTGTTCTTTTTCGCACAGCGGATGGTTTACGGTTTTTATGGTAGCGGGCTTTTCGTGGATTCTACTTTGTTTTTTTTGTTTTGTGGCTGCCTGCAACAAGATGAATCTCAAGGTTCTATAATGGTATAATTACTTTGAACTTTGAACACATCAGTCGGTGTCCAACCTCAGCCGGCCTCCAACTTGGGTCAAACCTTCCCTCATCTGTGCCCTTGTGACCTGCAGCTCGGACTATTCCAGCACATTCCTGGGACCCAACACAGATCAGTGGACTACTTCATTGAGCTCATCCTCTCCATCTGATGCAAAACTCAGCATCGCCAGTGCCCACCCTGTTGAATTCAGCTTCCCATTCCGACATGTCAGTTTGTGGCTGCTGTGACGAGGCCAGACTCAGGCTGAGGAGCAACAAAGTCTGGAGTAAATTTGTTATCCACGTGAATCTCAAGTCACCACATACGAACCCCAGATTCATTTTCTTGCTGGCATTCACAGTAACTACAATGAAACACAATAGAAATACTGCACACAAAATGATGTACAAACAACCACATTACAAAAGCAAAAGGAAAATAACAAATAAATGAGCAATAAATATCGAGATGATGAGCTAAAGAATTCTTGAAAGTGAGTCCATAGGTTGTGAGTACATTTCAGTGATGGGGCAAGTGAAGCTGAGGGAAATTATCCCCTCTGGTTCAGGAGTCTGATGGCTGAGGGGTGGTATCTGTTCCTGAACCTGGTGGTAAGGGTCCTGAGGCTCCTGTACCTCCTGCCTGATAGTCTCCAATCTCCTGGCTTGAACTTCCAGTAATCTCTGCCACTCCCTCGCTCGCTCTTTTCCATTTCCCATTCTGGTTATGACCTCCCCCTTGCCCATCACCTCCCCCTGGCATTTCTCAACCCGAGTATTTAAGAAAAACCCGGTGTGAAGAGATTCACTGTGGAAGGGCGAACTTGAAGTTAGTACAGGGTTAATGGCAGGATTTTTAGCAGTGTGGAGGAACAGAGGGATCTTGATGTCCCTCAGCGTTGCCACAGAATTTAATAGGGTGGTTCAGAAGGTCTATGGCCTTCATTAGCTGGGGACTGGGTTCCAGAGCCAGAAGGTAGTGTTCTAGCTCTATACAACCTTGGTTAGACCACACTTGTGTTCAGTTCTGGGTGGATATGGAAATTTTAGAGAAGGTGTAAAGAAGGTTTACCAGATGGTGCCTAGATTAGAAAGCATGTCATGAGGGTAGGTTGAGTGGCTGGGGCTTTTATCTTCTTTGGAATGGAGGAGGATGCGAGATGACAATAGAGATGTACAAGATGATAAGAGGCATAGATAGAATGGACAGCAGGTGAATTGTTCCCAGGGTGGAAATGGCTGAGACAAGAGGGCATAATTTTAAGGTTACTGGAGGGAAGTATCTGGTGGCAGGCGGGGGGGGAATGAGGGATCTTGATGTCCCTCAGCGTTGCCACAGAATTTAATAGGGTGGTTCAGAAGGTCTATGGCCTTCATTAGCTGGGGACTGGGTTCCAGAGCCAGAAGGTAGTGTTCTAGCTCTATACAACCTTGGTTAGACCACACTTGTGTTCAGTTCTGGGTGGATATGGAAATTTTAGAGAAGGTGTAAAGAAGGTTTACCAGATGGTGCCTAGATTAGAAAGCATGTCATGAGGGTAGGTTGAGTGGCTGGGGCTTTTATCTTCTTTGGAATGGAGGAGGATGCGAGATGACAATAGAGATGTACAAGATGATAAGAGGCATAGATAGAATGGACAGCAGGTGAATTGTTCCCAGGGTGGAAATGGCTGAGACAAGAGGGCATAATTTTAAGGTTACTGGAGGGAAGTATCTGGTGGCAGGCGGGGGGGGAATGTCAGAAGTAGGTTTTTAACACAGACAATGAAACACCCTGCTACAGGCAGTAGTAGAGGCAGATACATTAGGGGCATTTAAAAGACTCTTAGATAGACATATGGATGATAGAAAATCGGAGAGTTATGTGGGAGTGAAGGATTAGATTGATTGTGGAGAAGGTGAAAAGGTCAGCACAACATCATGGGCCAGAGAGACTGTACTGTTCTATGTTCTACGCCAGGGGTAGGTATTTTGACTGGCCCGCGAGCGAATATTGGGATACTAAGCTTATCCAGCCTGTGAGTGATTTTTCCTTATTCTGAGTGTCTCACGCAACCACACTGATGGACATTCGTGGCGTCTTGTTACACTGGCCCCAGGTTCCGTTTTGTTCCAAACCAAACACTGGTACATACGAATGACGTGAAGACAGACTACCTTATTAATATGTATTAGATACTCTCCATGCACGCACAGGTTTTCAGATGGGATTGTTCAAATTTGTAAACAGAAACAGCGTCACTGTGTTTAAACAAGAAATCCACGCTAAATATCCAGATATTTACATGTGCTACCATACTTGTTGAATAACTCACTTTTCGAAATAAAATCGAAGAAAAAAATTCCACTGGCAATGAATGCAAAACGTAGGAAGGTAGACACTGCGTGCTAAAATTTCCAAGTCACTTGGACACTAGATTACTTCTTCATCGAGCAAGCTGGGAAACCAGTTTGTCTCATTTGCCTAGAAAATGTTGCTGTGAAGAAGGTGGCAAATATCAGGCGACATTACGAGACACATTACGCCACAGTGGAAACTTTAACAAGTTTACTGGGCAAGCAAGGAAAGACGAAGTTGAGTGAATGACGGCTAGTTTCAGAAAACAAATGTCATTTTTTGCCAAGAAAAGCAGTGAAAATGAAGGAAATACCCGTGCCAGCTGCAAAGTCTCAAAACGTATTGCAGAGAAGATGAAGCCTTTTACAGACCGAGTTTGTGAAAGAATGTGGTGGATATTGTTTATCCTGAAAAGAAATCTTTATTTGCATCTATTAGCCTGTCAGCAAAAATGATCACAGGCGAGTTGAAGAAATGTCAGCAGACGTTAAAAGTTGTTTAAGACTTGAGAGACACTGCTCAACTTGTGGTGTTTGTGCGAGGAGTGACCTCAACTTTTCAGATTTTTGAAGCGTTTATTCAATTAATTCCTATGAAGGACGCGGTTACTGGAGCAGACATTTTTGAAGCTTTGTTGAAAATGATGTCAGAAATTAACCTTAATGCGTCGAAGCTAATTGGCATCACAACTGATGGGGCACCAGCAATGGTGGGACAGAAAAAAGGCATCATCGCATTGTTGCAAGGACAAATGGAAAACCTTGGAATTGCACAGAAACTGGTCAAAATTCATTGCATTATCCATCAAGAGGCATTATGTGCCAAGGCTTTGAAATTAAAGGATGTTATGGACATTGCTGTGAAGGCAGTGAAACTGATCCTATCCCGTGGATTGAATCATCGCCAGTTTCAGCAGTTTCTGTTGGATTCGGAGGCAGAATATGGGGACCTGGCTTATTCCTGCAAGGTACGCTGGCTTAGCCGAGGGTCAACGCTGGAAAGGGTATTTGCATTGCATGAAGAGGTGGCAATATTCCTTGAAAGCAAAAATCAGGATGCTTCACATTTTCGTGATCCTGATTGGCTTGCAACCTTGGTATTTCTTTTGGACATTCATCATCATCATTGGGTGCCGTGCCCAGTTTGAGCTTTGACTGCCATGGCCCACACACTCCTGTTTCGGGTCAAGTGGATCAATTCATTGGTATTCATTTCCAGTTCTCTGGCTGCTGTCTCCATCATCATTTGTCCTTGTCTTCCTCTTGCTTTCTTCCTTTCAATCTTTCCCATAATTACCGTGCATTCTAACTCCTCTTTCCTAATCACATGTCCAATGAAGTTACGTTGCCTTTTCATGATCTCATACATCACTTCTCTTTTTGTGTTTGCTCTGTTCATGACATCCTCGTTAGATATTCATTTCGTTCATGATATTCTTTGCATCCTCCTCAAAAACCACATCTCTGCTGCTTCAATTCGTTTCCTCATGTTAATAGATATTGTCCAACATTCTGAGCCATATAACATAACTGGATAAACGTAACATTTCCATACTCTGAGGTGGGTTGTCATGCCTACTTAGTATTGGTCAGAATACTCTTCATTCTCGTAAAGGTGTCTTTCGCCATCCTTATTCTTCTTTTGATGTCCATGTCGCACCTGTGGACATTACATCTCATTTAAATAACTTGAATTTACAACTTCAAGGAAAAAAATCAGCTGATACATGAGATGTATGGTCATATTGGTTGTTGACTTCAGAAGGAGTAGCGGACCGCAGGACCCAATTTACATCGGTGGTGTGCAAGTAGAACAGGTCAAAAGCTTTAAGTTCCTCGGGGTCAACATCACAAATGACCTGACTTGGTCCAACCAAGCAGAGTCCACTGCCAAGAAGGCCCACCAGCGTCTTTACTTCCTGAGAAAACTAAAGAAATTTGGCCTGTCCCCTAAAACCCTCACTAATTTTTATAGATGCATCGTAGAAAGCATTCTTCTAGGGTGCATCACAACCTGGTATGGAAGTTGTCCTGTCCATGACTGGAAGAAGCTGCAGAAGATCGTGAACACAGCGCAGCACATCACACAAATCAATCTTCCGTCCTTGGACTCACTTTACACCGCACACTGTCGGAGCAATGTTGCCAGAACACGACCCACCCAGCCAACACACTTTTTGTCCCTCTTCCCTCCGGGAGAAGGCTCAGGAGCTTGAAGACTTGTACGGCCAGATTTGGGAACAGCTTCTTTCCAACTGTGATAAGACTGCTGAACGGATCCTGGCCCGGACCTGGGCCGTACCCTCCAAATATCCGGACCTGCATCTTGGTTTTTTTGCACTACCTTACTTTCCATTTTTCTACTTTCCATTTATGATTTATAATTTAATTTTAAAAAAAATATATTTACTATCAATTTGTAATCCAGGGAGCTGGAAGCGCAGAATCAAATATCGCTACGATGATTGTACGTTCTAGTATCAATTGTTTGGCGACAATAAAGTATAAAGCATAAAGTATATTGTGGCCTTTGAAAGAAAACTGCAATTGTCGGAGTACCAGCTTCAAAAAGGAAATTGTGCACATTTTCCTACTTTTCAAAAACGTAAAGCACAAAATCCAGGCATTTTTGTGAATATGGTCCAAGAATTGAAAAAAGCGTTTTCATCTCATTTTGCTGATTTTCACTTTCATGCAAATGAGTTCAAGCTGTTTGCTACTCCATTTGATGTGGAAGTGGACACTGCATCAGAAATTTTTCAAATGGAATCGATTGAGATGCAGTGTGACGACATATTGAGATCGAAATTTCATTCTGAAGATGTGTCAGTGCTTGACTTCTATAGAAAATATATTCATCCAAGTGGGAAGTATCCTAACTTAGTGGACCACTCAAAAAAGATGGCATCATTGTTTGGCAGCACTTATCTGTGTGAGCAATTATTTTCAAAACTGAAGCACACCAAGAACCATTTGAGAACAAGATTGACTGTTGCCCATCTGGATAATGTCTTGCTCTTGGCATCAACACGTCTGACATCCAATATTGAGAAGCTTTCAAGCAACAAACAGCATTAAATCAATGTGAAATTTGTCGACTGTTTGCATTAAAATTTTCTTTTTTATTATACTTAATTTACCACCATTCAATGCATAATGTTCATAAGTTTTATGTTTAAAGATTTTTTGTGTCCTTTTAATAGATTCAAAAGATGCCTTGAAATGATCGGACAAAGTCAGCATGGATTTGTGAAAGGAAAATCATGTCTGACGAATCTCATAGAATTTTTTGAGGATGTAACTAGTAGAGTGGATAGGGGAGAACCAGTGGATGTGGTATATTTGGATTTTCAAAAGGCTTTTGACAAGGTCCCACACAGGAGATTAATGTGCAAACTTAAAGCACACGGTATTGGGGGTAAGGTATTGGTGTGGGTGGAGAATTGGTTAGCAGACAGGAAGCAAAGAGTGGGAATAAACGGGACCTTTTCAGAATGGCAGGCGGTGACTAGTGGGGTACCGCAAGGCTCAGTGCTGGGACCCCAGTTGTTTACAATATATATTAATGACTTGGATGAGGGAATTAAATGCAGCATCTCCAAGTTTGCGGATGACACGAAGCTGGGTGGCAGTGTTAGCAGTGAGGAGGATGCTAAGAGGATGCAGGGTGACTTGGATAGGTTGGGTGAGTGGGAAAACTCATGGCAGATGCAATTTAATGTGGATAAATGTGAAGTTATCCACTTTGGTGGCAAAAATAGGAAAACAGATTATTATCTGAATGGTGGCCGATTAGGAAAAGGGGAGGTGCAACGAGACCTGGGTGTCATTATACACCAGTCATTGAAAGTGGGCATGCAGGTACAGCAGGCGGTGAAAAAGGCGAACGGTATGCTGGCATTTATAGCGAGAGGATTCGAGTACAGGAGCAGGGAGGTACTACTGCAGTTGTACAAGGCCTTGGTGAGACCACACCTGGAGTATTGTGTGCAGTTTTGGTCCCCTAATCTGAGGAAAGACATCTTTGCCATAGAGGGAGTACAAAGAAGGTTCACCAGATTGATTCCTGGGATGGCAGGTCTTTCATATGAAGAAAGACTGGATGAACTGGGCTTGTACTCGTTGGAATTTAGAAGATTGAGGGGGGATCTGATTGAAACGTATAAGATCCTAAAGGGATTGGACAGGCTAGATGCGGGAAGATTGTTCCCGATGTTGGGGAGGTCCAGAACGAGGGGTCACAGTTTGAGGATAGAGGGGAAGCCTTTTAGGACCGAGATTAGGAAAAACTTCTTCACACAGAGAGTGGTGAATCTGTGGAATTCTCTGCCACAGCAAACTGTTGAGGCCAGTTCATTAGCTATGTTTAAAAGGAAGTTAGATATGGCCCTTGTGGCTACAGGGGTCAGGGGGTATGGAGGGAAGGCTGGGTTCTGAGTTGGATGATCAGCCATGATCATAATAAATGGCGGTGCAGGCTCGAAGGGCCGAATGGCCTACTCCTGCACCTATTTTCTATGTTTCTATGTTTCTATGACTGAAATAAATTGCAACTAAACTGAGTTCTTTAGTTACTAATTGGCAACCTTGGTTAAGCACAAATAATTTTCTAGCATGCGTTATTCATTAATTTGAGGCAAAACATAACTAGATGTATTTAAATGGATAATTCCCATATTTCAAGTTTTTTTTATGGCATTTATCTGGCCCACTGTCCGCTCAATAAGAAGCGATCCGGCCCACAGAGGCAAAAAGGTTGCCGACCCTTGTACTAAGCAATTCTGGTTGAGTGATAAAATGTCACACTGAAGACAAATTGAGAACATCTTGATCTTCAATGAACGCCAGACAATTTGTTATACGAACCTCAGGAGACACTGTACATTGTATATATGTTACATATGCAGAAATGACAGAATGCCATCACAGGTAAAGCCCTCCCCACCACTGAGCGTATCTACATGGGAAGTGTCACAGGAAAGCAGCAACCATCAGAGACCACTACCAACCAAGACGTGCTCTCTTCCCACTCCTGCCATCAAGAAGGTGGTGCAGGAACTTCAGGACACAAGCAAACCAAGTCCAGGAACTGTTATTACCCCTCAACCACCATGCTCTTGAACCAAAGGGGACATCTATACTCACCCATCACTGAACTGTTTCCACAACCTATGGTCTCACTTTCAGGACACTTCATCCCATGCTCCTGATATTTAGAGTGGCATGTAAAAGTCTGGGCACCCCGGTCAAAATTTCTGTTACTGTGAATAGCTAAGCGAGTAAAAGATGAACTGATTTCCAAAAGGCATAAAGTAAAATATGACACATTTCTTTAATATTTTAAGATTACTTTTTTTATTTCTATCTTTTACAGTTTCAAAATAACAAAAAAGGAAAAGGGCCCGAAGCAAAAGTTTGGGCACCCTGCATAGTCAGTACTTAGTAACACCCACTTTGGCAAGTATCACAGCTTGTAAACGCTTTCTGTAGCCAGCTAAGAGTCTTACAATTCTTGTTTGGGAGATTTTTGCCTATTCTTCCTTGCAAAAGGCTTCTAGTTCTGTGAGATTCTTGGGCCGTCTTGCATGCACTGCTCTTTTGAGGTCTATCCACAGATTTTTGATGATGTTTAAGGTCGGGGGACTCTGAGGGCCATGGCAAAACCTTCAGCTTGTGCCTCTTGAGGTAGTCCATTGTGGATTTTGAGGTGTGTTTAGGATCATTATCCTGTTGTAGAAGCCATCCTCTTTTCATCGTCAGCTTTTTTACAGACGGTGTGATGTTTGCTCCCAGAATTTGCTGGTATTTAATTGAATTCATTCTTCCCTCTACCAGTGAAATGTTCCCCATGCCACTGGCTACAACATAAGCCCAAAGCATGATCGATCCATCCTCATGCTTAACAGTTGGAGAGGTGTTCTTTTCATGAAACTCTGCACCCTCTTTTCTCCAGATACCTTTGCTCATTACGGCCAAAAATTTTAACTTCATCAGATAACAGGACTTGTTTCCAAAATGCATCAGCCTTGTTTAGATGTTCCTTTGCAAACTTCTGATGCTGAATTTTAGGGTGAGGATGCAGGAAAGGTTTCCTTCTGATGACTCTTCCATGAAGGTCATATTTGTGCAGGTATCAACCAATTTTAGAGTCTGCTAAATCTTCCTGAAGGTCTTTTGCAGTCAAACAGGGGTTTTGATTTGCCTTTCTAGCAATCCTACAAGCAGTTCTCTCGGAAAGTTTTCTTGGTTTTCCAGATCTCCACTTGGCCTCCACCGTTCCTGTTAACTACCATTTCTTAATTACATTACAAACTGAGGAAACAGCTACCTCAAAATGCTTTGCTATCGTCTCATAGCCTTCTCCTGCTTTGTGGGCATCATTTATTTTAATTTTCAGAGTGCCAGGCAGCTGCCTAGAGGAGCCCATGGCTGCTGATTGTTGGGACAAGGTTTGAGGAGTCAGGGTATTTATAAAGCTTTGAAATTTGCATCACCCTGCCTTTCCTAATGATGATAGTGAACAAGCCATAGCCCTAACAAGCTAATTAAGGTCTGAGACCTTGGTAAAAGTTATCTGAGAGCTGAAATCTCTTGGGGTGCCCAAACTTTTGCATGGTGCTCCTTTCCTTTTTTCACTCTAAAATTGTATGAAACAAAAATAATACACTAATCTTGCTTAAAATGTTGAAAAGAATGTTTCACCTTTAACTTTATGACTTTTGGAGATCAGTTCATTTTCTACTCACTTAACTATTCACAGTAACAGAAATTTTGACCAGGGGTGCCCAAACTTTTGCATACCACTGTATTGTTTGCTGGCTTGTTTGTTTGTTTCATTATTTTGCTTGTGTTTTTTTTTGTTTCTCTGTATTCACTGTGAGTGACTACTAGGAAACAAATGTCAGGTTTGTACATAGTGACATAAATGTGACTTGATAATTGATTTTCTTTGAAGTTTGAGAAGAGCTCCAAAATGAAGCTTGTCCAAACTGAAATGGCACATGATTATTGAAACTGCAACCGGAGATCCGCACTGCACCGGTTCCTGTACTCACATCAATCTCCGAGGAGCTGCTTCCAGTATGTGTTGGCGCAGGGATGATTGGTTTGGTGGCAGACTTGTTGATGCCAATCCCATTGGCAACAGCGGTGGGCCGCTTGCAGCTGGTAGAAATCCCATTGATGGTCCCATTCGCTGCTGGGACCTTGATTAGTCCCTGCACTGGGATTCTCACCAGGTCCGACTGGGAGAGCACCATTGACTGCCGTGACACTGCTGAGAGAGAGAGAGACGAAGAGTGCATTCAGTACAAGCTTCACCTCTGGAATGGTATCCCACCACCATTCACATTTAAACATCTCTGCCTTCCAGCTTTTCACCTTCTCTAGGTGATTGACAGGTTTCTGCTAACCCAGAATATTTTACTTTATTTTATTTGGAGCGATGGTGCGGAACTGCACCATCCGCAAACCCATCTACTTAATCCTAGCCGAATTAGACAGTGACGCAGCCAGTCCGAATGCGCTCGACAGTACATCTGTAGAAATATCCGGGACAATTTACAATGACCAATTAACCTACTAATCAATACGGCTTGCACAGTTCTGTACTTGTCAACGTGCAGCGGAGAATCTGGCGGGAGCAAAGGATGGTAGGAAAGCCGAGGATGAAGTGCCACAGGGAGGGTGTGGGACAAGTGAAAGAGAAGGAGTGCCAGGGTGGGGTGGGGGGGGGTGGTGACACAGATGCAGACACACCCAGCCCAGCCCTGCGACACCAGGCAAGAGCATTTGATTCCAAACAATTGGTTTATTGATCATTACCGAATGTCTCTCTGAAGACCTATATCATGAATTTTTTTTGTGGCAGCAGTACCGTGCAATACATAAAATTACTACAGTACTGTGCAAAAGCCTTAGGTACCCCAGCTATGGTGGGGGTGTCCACAACTCGAGGGCACAGCCTCAAAATTGAGGAGCAACCTTTTGGAACAGAGGCAGGGAGGAACTTTTTTGAGCCAGAGACTGGTAAATCTGTGGAATGCTCTGCCACAGACTGGGGTGGAGGCCGTCTATGGGTATATTTAAAGCAGAAGTTGATTGTTTTCTAATCAGTCAGGGCATCAAAGGATATGGCGAGAAGTCAGGTATATGGGGTTGAGTGGGATCTGGGATCAGCCATGATGGAATGGTGCGGCAGACTCGATGGGCTGAATGGCCTAATTCTGCTCCTATGTCTTAAGATCTTATACACATGCCGAAGAGTTTTGTACAGTACTGTAGATACCAACTTGAATGTCATTTGCACTGAAGTGCCAACAAACCACAGCAAATTTTCTAATAGATATAAATGTATATGGTGAATAAAGCTGATCCTTGATGAAAAGTCTAGGATATAGAGGCAGGTCACAAATGATCTTAATGAACACCCTAGAAGAGATATCAATACAGCTGAAGGAGTACAGAGAAAGTTTACAAGGATGTTTCTGAGACTTCAGGACCTGAGTTATAGGGAATCGGTTAGGACTTTATTCTCTGGAACATATAAGAATAAGGAGAGATTCTGATACATACAAAGTTATGAGTGGTATAGATAGTATAAGTGCAAGCAGGCTGTTTTTACTGATAAACACGAGATTCTGCAGATGCCAGAAGCCAGAGTAACACACACACAAAGTTCTGGAGGAACTCAGCAGGTCAAGCAGCACCCATGGAAATGAATAAACAGTTGACGTCTTAGGCCGAGACCCTTCATCAGGGCTTCTACTGGTTCAAAGTTTTCCAATGATGTTGGATGAGACTAGGAGTTGAGGTCGTAGGTTAAGCGTGAAAGATAAAATATCTGAGGGAAACCTGAGGGATGGCTTCACTCAGAGGGTGGTGTGAGTGTGGAATGAGCTGCTGCAGGAATGGAGGATGAGGGCTCAACTACAATATTTAAGGGAAGTTTGGATAAGTACAGGTGTAGGTTGAGGGGAGTAGGCAGAATAAGAGCTCAGCGTGAACTAGATGGGCCGAAGGGCCTCGAACTGTGTTGTAGTGTTCTATCACTCTAGTGACATGGTGTCCTCTTGTTCTTGGATTCCTCAATGATGGGGTTCTTTTCTCCAAGAAAGGAGAAGCATCTTTAAGACAATGAATAGCAGACTGACGGGGAGAGTGGAACTGGGGCACTCGTTGGAGTTCTGTACTCGCTGGAGTTTAGAAGGATGAGGGGAATCTCATTGAAACCTATCGAGTTTCTGTATAGAATGGACATGAAGATGATGTTTCCTATTGTTGGGGAGTCTAGGACCAGAAGGTACAGCGGTACAGCCTCAGAATGGGGGGTCGCCCATTTCGAACAGAGATGAGGAGGAATTTCTTTAGCCAGAGGGAGGTGAATCTGTGATATAGATTCTTGATTAGTCAGGGCATTAAAGGTTATGGGCAGAAGGGCTGAGAGGGAAATGGATCAGCCATGATGGAATAGCAAAGCAGAACCAGTGGGACAAATGGCCTAATTCTACTCCTATATCATCCGGAGAAGATGGCGACGCGACACAGCTCGCAGCAGCCACTCCAGTGGTGATGTCTGTCATCTAGCAAGCAGGGTGCCGTGCACAATCCTGATTTGATAGAGACAGACATGAGAGCATGGAGGAACATCTGGTGAAACTTCTGAAATGCCTGCTTCGCTGCTGCTGCTACTGTGCGATCCAGAATCTCCGGAGGGGAAGGCCCCGAGTCCTCGGCTTTGCTTGTTGCTCAGTGGTTGGGGCGGGGTTGAAGCGCTCGGCAGAGGATGGCGCTTAGAGTCGGAGGGCTGGTTGTAAGCTCGAAGTTTTCAGACGGACCCAGAGTCCGCTGCGGTCGGGTGCTTCCAATGGTGCAGCATCGGCAAGCTTGCGGTGTTTGGAGGTTCATGGCAGGGAGAGTTTCTCCCTTCTACCGTCTGCATGAGATGATGGGGCTATCAGAACTTTGAGACTTTTTTTTTTACCGTGCCCATGGTCTGTTCTTTATCAAATTATGGTATTGCTTTGCACGGTTGTAACTATATGTTATAATTATGGTTTTTTGTCATTTTTAGTCTTGGTTTGTCTTGTGTCTCTTGTGATATCATACGGGAGGAACATTGTATCATTTTTTAATGCATGCATTTCTAAATGACAATAAACGAGGACTGAGTGTCCTCATAATCTAAGCTAATATCTTATGATCACTAAGACTGACGTAGACACAAACATATGAACTGGGCAATTCAGAAAAATTTCTGGAACAAATGAGACCTGCGGAGGAGAGTCTGGCAGTGAGAGTGGTGGGACAGCGAGAGAGTGCTCTGATCATACCTGGAATGGGTGGCTTTATGGGCACGCTCTGAGGCTGAGACACAGGGAGACTGGTCTGCACCGACTGCAGAATGATCGTCTTCGCCGGGCTGGTGCTTGGTGCGCCGGGCAGTGTTGTCACGACAACTGGTTTGGGCTGGATGGTGGGCTTGCTGCACAGGATGTTGTTGGCCTTGATACTTGCAGTGGTTTGTTCTGGAGTGGGGAAGAAAGAGTGAAATTAGAGCAGCATTCACAGCTTGGCATCATGTTAGACACAATCCAAGTTCCTGGTCAAAGGAGCCGAATCTCGGGGCCAGAAATCCATCTTCACATGTTACATCTCATCAAGATTGGGATTTCTTAGTGTCACTTCCAGTTCAAAAGCTATTTCATTACAAAAAGAACAGGCTGTTGAACAATCCTCAACCTGAAACATTAATTCTGTTCTCTCTCCAGATCCTCCAGGAGGGCTATGCGCTAGGGAATTTCTACAGTAGGTTACATGGTCAGCACAACATTGTGGGCCGAAGGACCTGTAATGTGCTGCAGATTTCTATGTTCTAACCACAACCTTGTCGTAGTTTGGAGGCTTGCGTGTCTCAATGACTCAGAGAGCTACGTTGTCTGGAATCGGGGCTTTATGCCTTGGCTCTTGGTAGGGTCACCCATGCCAAACAGGACAAAGACTAAGAGTGGTCCACTGGTCCTCCAGGTTCGGAGAGTCAATTCATGGCTAACAACCCTGACTGATCATACAAAACCGTTATGGAAACAGCTGTCTGTGATGGTACTCCAGAGTTTCCACACAGGACTTGCATGACAGACAGTAGTGAAAACTGAAGGGAAGCTACTGACACTACGAAGGAATCCCTAAACACCGTGACACAGAGATGGACGACCTCCATTGCTGTCCTACACGCCAGCAGGCGTAAGACATTTACACCACACGCTGCATTCATAAAGCCAACAGCATTGTGAAGGACCCCTCATACAAAACACTTCTCCCTCCTGCCATCTGGCAAAAGGTACCGAAGCATCCGGGCTCTCACGACCAGGCTGTGCAACAGTTTCTTCCCCCAAGCCATCAGACTCCTTAATACGCAGAGTCTAGGCTGACATCTACATCATTTATTATTATATTGTAATTTGTCCTCTACTGTGCCTATTGTCTTGTTTATTATTTATTGTATTGTCCTGCACTGTTTTGTGCACTCTATGTAGTCCTGTGTAGGTCTGGAGTTTTTGTGTTGTTTTACGTAGTCTAGTGTAGTCTTGTGTTGTCTCACTTAGTCTAGTGTAGTTTTGTGTTGTTTCATGTAGCACCATGGTCCTGGAGGAACATTGTTTCGTTTTTACTGTGCACTGTACCAGCAGCTTATGGTCGAAATGACAATAAACTTGACTTGATTTGACTTGAAATGAGTCTCCACAGATGCAGCCTGATGTGTTGAGCAAATCTAGCACTTTTCCTTCTTTTTTAAAAAAAATCTCCTCCTTTTCTTGTCGTATCTTTCCTATCCTTTGGCCCCTCAAGACCATGCTGAACGATTAATCCGTCCAGTCTCATTGACCTGCACCCGGTCCATACCCCTCCCATCCATGTACACATCCCAATTCCTCTTAAATGTTGAAATTAAACTCACATCCATCACTTGCCTTGGCAGCTCAATCCACACTCTCACCACCCACTGAGTGAAGAAGATTCCCCTCAGGTTCCCTTTAAATATTTCACCTTTCACGCTTAATCCATGACCTCCAGTTCTAGTCTCATCTAAGCTCAGTGGAAGAAGTCTGCTTGCATTTACCCTATCTATACTCCTCATAATTTTGTATATTGCTATCAAATCTCCCCTCATTCTCCTAAGCTCCAGGGAATAAAGTCCGAACCTGTTCAATCTTTCCCTGTAACTCAGGTACTCAATTCCTGGCAACATTGTTGTGAAATTTTCTGTGCAGTATTTCAATGTGTGTAACCACAGGAAAGGATTGTTACTTCATCTCATTCTCTATCTCGTAGCTAGAGAGATCAGACCCTAACAGCTCTCTGAACATGACAAAGGATAAATGTGTGGATAGGAAGTTTCATTCTCCACACAAACATTCGATTAAAACAAACCGATAAGTCTTTCTAACTGATTCATCAGCGCCTGGTACGGAGGGACCACTGAACAGGACGGGGAAAAGCTGCAGAAAGTTGCAAGGTCAGCCGGCTCCATTCATGGGCACTAGCCTCTCCAGCATCTGCGACACCTTCAAAAGGCAACGCATCCAAAAGGTAGCATCCATCAGTAAGGACCCCCCATCTCCCAGGACAGGCCCTCTCCTCATTGCTACTATCGAGGTGGTAGTACAGGTGCCTGAAGACACACACTCAATGTTTCAGGAACAGCTTCTTCCCACCAACAGGAGAGCAGCCCTTCTAAGTGAGCTGCAAGTTGGTTGGGTACATCTACTGTATCCGGTGCTTCTGGTGTGGCCTCCTCTACACTGGTGAGACTCGACGTAGACTGGGGGACCTGCTTTATTCAGCACTTTCATTTTGTCTGCCGCAAAGAGGTTGGACTTCCTGGTGGCTACCCATTTCAATTCAACATCCTAATCTCACAACATGGCCTCCCCTACTGCCACAAAGAAGCCACACTCATTTTTGGGGAGCAACACCTCATATGCCATCTGGGTACCCTCCAACCTGATGACATGAATGCCAATTTTTCTCATTTCCAGAAATTTCTCCCCTTCCCCCTTTTTTCTTTTTCCATTCCCCACTATGGATTCCCTCTCACCATTCTCTTCTCCTTCCTTGCCCATCACCTCCCCCTGGTTTCCCTTCCTCCTTCCTTCCTCCCATGGTCCACTGTCCTCTCCTAAGAGATTCCTTCTTCAGCCCCTTGTCTTCCACCTATCATCTCCCAGCTTCTTACTTCATCCACCCGCTCCCCGAAACACCCACCTTCCCCCTCACCTGTACTCCTCTCCCTCACCCACCTTCCCCCTCACCTGGTCTCACCGATCACCTCACTTGTTCCCCTCTCCCTCACCCATCTTCCCCCTCACCTGGTCTCACCAATCACCTCACTTGTTCCCCTCTCCCTCACCCACCTTCCCCCTCACCTGGTCTCACCGATCACCTCACCTGTACTCCTCTCCCTCACCCACCTTCCCCCTCACCTGGTCTCACCGATCACCTCACTTGTTCCCCTCTCCCTCACCCACCTTCCCCCTCACCTGGTCTCACCGATCACCTCACTTGTTCCCCCCCCACTCACCTTCCCCCTCACCTGGTCTCACCGATCACCTCACTTGTACTCCTCTCCCTCACTCACCTTCCCCCTCACCTGGTCTCACCGATCACCTCACTTGTTCCCCTCTCCCTCACTCACCTTCCCTCTCACCTGGTCTCACCGATCACCTCACCTGTTTCCCCCCCACCCACCTTCCCCCTCACCTGGTCTCACCGATCACCTCACTTGTACTCCTCTCCCTCACTCACCTTCCCCCTCACCTGGTCTCTCTGATCACCTCACAGTTCCCCTCTCCCTCACCCACCTTCCCCCTCACCTGGTCTCACCAATCACCTCACTTGTTCCCCTCTCCCTCACCCACCTTCCCCCTCACCTGGTCTCACCGATCACCTCACTTGTACTCCTCTCCCTCACTCACCTTCCCCCTCACCTGGTCTCTCTGATCACCTCAACAGTTCCCCTCTCCCTCACCCACCTTCCCCCTCACCTGGTCTCACCGATCACCTCACTTGTTCCCCTCTCCCTCACCCACCTTCCCCCTCACCTGGTCTCTCCGATCACCTCACCTGTACTCCTCTCCCTCACCCACCTTCCCCCTCAGCTGGTCTCACCGATCACCTCACTTGTTCCCCTCCCCGAAACACCCACCTTCCCCCTCACCTGGTCTCACCGATCACCTCACTTGTTCCCCCCCCCCCACCTTCTTATTCTGGCTTCTTCCCCCTTCCTTTCCGATCCTGATGAAGGGTCTTGGCCCAAAATGTTGACTGTTTATTCGTGTCCATGGACGCTGCCTGACCTGCTCAGTTCCTCCAGCACTTTGTGCGTGTCAGACCATAAGAGATCGGAGCAGAATTAGGCCAGCTGGCCCATTGAGTCTGCTCTACCATTCTATCATGGCTGATCCTTTTTCTTTCTCCTCCTCAAAGAATTTCAGAACATATATTATATACATTTCTCTGACATTAAATGTACCTTTGAAACCCCAGTTCCCTGCCTTCTCCCCGTAACCTTTGATGCCATGTCCAATCAAGAATCTGTCAATCTCTGCCTTAAATACACCCAGCGACCTGGTCTCCACAGCTGCATGTGGCAACAAATTCCACAAATTCACCACCTTTTGGCTAAACAAATTTCTTCGCATCTCTGTTTCGAAAGGGCTCCCCTTTCATCCTGAGTCTGTGCCCTCTTGTCATGGACTCTCCCACCATGGGAAACATCCTTTCACATCTACTCTATCTAGGCCTTTCAACATTCAAAAGGTTTCAATGATTCCTCCCCTCCCCCCCCCCCCAATCCTTCGGAATTCCAGCGAGCACAGCCCCAGAGCCATCAAACGTTCCTCGTATGAAAACAACAGGAATTCTGCAGATGCTGGAAATTCAAGCAACATACATCAAAGTTGCTGGTGAACGCAGCAGGCCAAGCAGCATCTATAGGAAGAGGTGCAGTCGACGTCGACTGCACCTCTTCCTATAGATGCTGCTTGGCCTGCTGCGTTCACCAGCAACTTTGATGTATGTTCCTCGTATGATAAGCCTTTCATTCCTCGAATCATCCTTGTGAACCTCCTCTGGACCCTCTCCAATGCCAGCACATCTTTTCTAAGATGAGGAGCCCAAAATTGTTCACAATATTCAAGGTGAGACCTCTCAGACCTCTTGAAATGAACGCTAACATTGCATTTGCCTTCCTCACCACTGACTTGACCTGCAAGTTAACCTTCAGGGTGTTCTGCACAAGGGCTCCCAAGTCCCTTTGCTTCTCAGATTCTTGGATTTTCTCCCCGTTTAGAAAATAGTCCGCACATTTATTTCTACTACCAAAGTTCATGACCATGTATTTCAACATGAAATACCAACATTGTATCTCATTTTCCACTTCCTTGCCCATTCTCCTAATGTCTATGTCCTTCTGCATCCTACCTGTTTCCTCAACACTACCTACCCCTCCACCAATTGCTTTCGAATTTCCAGCATCTGCAGAATCTCTTGTGTTATTAATTATTTGGGCTTCTTTTAAGGATTAATTTGCACTGTAAGAGAATATAATTTACTTTCTGTCCCTTGCTTCACTGGCGACGTCCCATTCTCAATCTTCACCACATTGAACTCGATGCCGTTCAGAGGTGGGTTGAGGACATCCCCGAAGGTACATGGTGGCGTAGGAGGGTCCTCGGTTTTCACCACCGGCAGCGTGGTCTCTGTGTTTAGGCTCTGATGAACCTTTCAGGAAAAGGCACAATGAGTTTATTTTAATATACACAATTAAATGTATAACATAGATGCAATGGGAGATTTAATTTTAAGCAGAAAGTCTGCACTTCCAAAGTTCCCATTTTTAGATCTTTAGTCCAGATTTATTTGAATTCCCCAGCATGGTGAGATTTGAATTCCACAAGACATAGGAGCAGAATTAGGCCATTCGGCCCATTGAGTCTGCTCTTCCAGTCCATCATGGCTGATTTATTTACCTTCTCAACCCCATTCTCCTGCCTTCTCCCCGTAACCTTTGATGCCCTGACTAATCAAGAAACGATCAACCTCCACTTTAAATTCATCCAATAACTACAGCCATTTGTAATAATGAATTCCACAGATCCACCACCCTCTGGCAGAGATCATCTCTGTTCTAAATGGATATCGCTCTATTCTGAGACGGTGTCCTCTCGTCCTAGACTCCCCCACTATAGGAAACATTCTCTCTACATCCACTCTATCTGTGTCCTCTCGTCCTAGACTCCCCCACTGTAGGAAACATCCTCCCCACATCCACTCTATCTGTGCCCTTTGGTCCTAGACTGCCCCACTGTAGGAAACATCCTCCCCACATCCACTCTATCTAGACCTTTCAATGTTTGAGAGGTTTCAATGAAATACCTCTTCACTCTTCTAAACACCAGCACAAATGCTCCTCATACATTTGCAAATCACATTTTCCCCATTTACATGGCATATATATAATTCTTTATTCGTCATAATTGTTGAATGTTGTTGCTTTTTGTGCATGTTTCACTTTGATCCACATCTACATGTAAAAATACTGTATGTCTACATGTGAATAAAGTTGATCCTTGAGGACCTTCGTATGTATCAATCAAAAGAAAGACCTCTGGGAAGTTGGGCTTAAAACCATTGTGGACCAAGACATCAGGAGAGATGTCAGTGGTGAATCAGGCAGATGATAAGCTGTGAGTAACCGCTTACCTGTGGTATTAGGGGAATGTCAGAAGAGGAGGAGAGTGAGGAATCTGAACAGCGAGAAGAGGCGGGAGACAGCGGTTCCAATTTCACTTGCAGATCTGTTGCGGTAGGAACAGTTCAGCTTTAATTTGCAATATTAACAAGACAGCCATCGCGGGTGGAGAGGGGTGAACCCGCCAAATTTACTGGAGAACGGTGACAACTCCAGGTCGGACAACCGATTATAGGATAATGAAATCTATGGGAAGTGTGGGCAGGCAAATGGAAATACAGTGCCTACACCATTCCCATAGAAACATGGCTCCACACGTACAGCCACACATTACTCTTAATTCCACTTCCCATTCTCATACCAACATGTCTGCCCTGAGACAAGCTTCCTCTGCTGCAGGATGAGGCCAAACTCGGGTTAGAGAAGCAACACCTCATGCTCACTCTAGGTAACCTCCAACATGATAGCACGAGCATCGATTTCTCTAACTTCCCGTAATTTCTGCCCCCTCCCCCTTCTGTTTTTCCATTCCCCACATTCCCCTCTCACCCCCTCCTTCCCTTTTTCCCATGGGCTACTTTCCTCTCCGATCAGATTCCTTCCTCTTCAGCCCTTTACCTCTTCCAGCTTCTTACGTCATCAAACCCACCGGTTGTACTCCTGCCCCTCTTCCCACCTTCTTATTCTGGCTCTGCCCCCCTTCCTTTCCAGTCCTGATGTAGGGTCTCAGCCCAAAACATCAACTGTTTATTTCCCTCCACAGACGCTGCCTGACCTGTTGAGAGTTTTTTTTCAGCATTTCGTGTGGGTTGCTCTGGACTGCCAGCATTTGCAGAACCTCTTGTACGCACAATGTTCTGGCCTCAGCCACAAGCCGCACCCTGAAGTCCTCACCTGTACAGCTGTCATCGTGGATTGGGTTCCGAGGGGAATATGGTATCCCGATTTCCATATTCAAATCCAGATCCAACTGGAACATTAAAACAATGCAGTCAACTTCATTGCAATCTCAGGACAGGAAATAACTGCAGAAATAATTGAGTGATAGAACAGCGGTGGGTTCAATTCCCCCCACTGCCTGCAAGGCATTTCTTCATTCTCCCGTGACCCCTCACATTCCAGAGATGTGCTGGTCACGTGGGTGCAATCGGGCAGCACGGGTTTGTTGGCTCAGAGGAGCCCGTTATTGAGCTGCAGCCCTAAATAAAAATAAATTGTTCATTTACTGCCATTCTTGATATCTTGCAGCCCCATAGAAGTCAATGAATGGTAACTGTGGTATTTGTGATGGAGGCATAGCTGTTCATTAACCGACCTGCCCCCGGATTCCCTCCTCCTTCCCTTTCTCCCATGGTCCACTCTCCTCTCCTATCAGATTCCTCCTTCTCCAGTCCTCCATTCACCTCTCCCAGCTTCGTACTTCCCTCCCCCACCCACCTGGCTTCACTTTCTAGCCTCTGCTCCTACCCCCCACCCCTGCACTCTCTCATTTTGGCATCTTCCCCCTTCCTTTCCAGCCCTGAAGGATCTCAGCCCGACACATCGTCTATTCATTTCCACAGATGCTGCCTGACCTCTGAGTTCTTCAGCATTTTCTGTGTTTTACTCCGGATTTTCAGCATCTGCACTCTCTTCTGCTGGTTCCAGCTGACTGACTGACAGTCGGGCAAGGAGGTGGGAAATTTCCCAATACACTCTACCAGTAATTCCCAATAGACACCGCAAATCCACCTTGTTCACCCAAAATGAGGGGACCTTTAGCAATGCCCTCAAGAGGACCAAAACCTTGCCGTAGGGTTTGGAGGCTTGCATACCTCAATGCCCTAGAGAGCTATGTTGGCTGGAGTCAGAGCTTTAGGCTTTGGCTCTTGGCAGAGTCACCCATGCCAGACAGGTCAAAGGGCAGAGGCCAGACTTAGAGTGGCCCACTGATTTGGGCTAACAACCCTGCCTGGTAAAACGGAATTGTTACAGAAACAGCAATGAGCAATCCTTCTACATATGGGTAGCCAAGGATAGACTGAGATGAAGGACCTTCATTGCTGCCCTAAAACGGCAGCAGGTGTAATGGGCAGTAAGCAGATCAAACAATGCGCAATGCTGTAGTGCCTGACAAGGTTAAGGACCCTTCGTGAACAGTGAGCCCAACTACATCCTCACTGGTGAAATTCCCAGCTCGCTGTTGAAGTGTGGATGACCTAGAAAGCAACAAATGCGGGTAGAGGCCTATTGGATCCCGGTGACTTTGCGAGAGAGATAACTTGGAAGTTAAGAATGAGCCATAACACCAATTGGTGGCGATCATTTTAATAAGTGTTAGAGGAACAAATAAATGAACTAACAAAACACAAAGCAAAGGAAGCTGTAGCTATCTTATACTCAAACTACAGATAACATTCCAGTGGACAGCAGGGTCTGACACAGGATAGTAAAGATCCTCAGAGAGGATCACCTGGGTCTCCCTCCCCCCATTATAGTAAAGATCCTCAGAGAGGATCACCTGGTCCCCCCATTTAACGGGAGTGTTGTGGACGAAGGGTTCGAAGCATTCTTGAGGATCCCGACCATCCATCGCACAATCACATCAGGATTAGGACCATCAGACTGGGCACAGCTTCTTCCCTCGGCCTGTGAGACAAATCAATACCCTGCCATCACCGAGGTCTCGTCACTGGCACAGCGAGCCGTTTACCTGTGTTGCACACTACATGTATTTTACTAACTTATTTGTGGTAATATTGTGTTTTATGTCGTATGGGTGCACTGCGGTCTGGAGGAAAGCTGTTTCATTTAGTTGCACATATGTACAGTCAGCTGACAATAAACTTTAACTCGATCACAGATAACAATTAACCTATAAAATAACCAAATTGCTCTACTCGAATTACTTTGAAATTTACTGAATAATTACAGGCAATTATATAAAAGTTCAAAGTAAATTTATTATCAATGTACACACATGTCACCATATACAACCCTGAGGTTCATTTTCTTGTGGACATTCACAATAAATGCAAGAAACACAATAGAGTCAATGAAAGCACACTGGTAACAAATATGCAAAAAAAAACCCACAACAAATTGCACAAACATGAAAAGAAGAAGAAATAAATATTGACAGCATGAGATGAAGAGTCCTTGAAAGTGAGTCCATAGGTGGGAACAGTTCAGTGATGGGGTGGGTGAAGCTGAGTGAAGTTATCCCCTCTAGTCGAAGAACCTGATAATTGAGAGTAATCCTGTTCCTGAATCTGGTGCTGTGGTTCCTGAGGCCCCTGCACCTTCTTCCTGTTGGCAGCAGCTAGAAGAGAAACTGACCCAGATGGTGGAGGTCCTTGATGCTGGAAGCTGCCTTCCTACGACAGAGGTCGATGTAGATGTCTTCAACGGTGGGGAGGGCTTTACTATGATGAAGTGGGGCATATCTACTACCTCTTGCAGGCTTTTCTGTTCAAGTAAGCCTAAACTACATGAAAATACAAAAAAATATCTACACCCAAATCCAACAGGACATCCAATGGAGGTCTGGGATGGGATCAGACAACTGGCCACCTGACTCACATCTATACAGAGCTCCATGATATCCGATGGGACACGTGGACACACAGATGGATGTGAGATTAGTCATAGTCATACTTTATTGATCCCGGGGGAAATTGGTTTATGTTACAGTTGCACCATAAATAATAAATAGTAATAGTAATACTACTATTAGTAAATAGTAATAGTCATGGAAATAATAAATAGTAATAGAATAGTAATAGAAAAATAGTAATAAATAGTTAAATAGTAATATGTAAATTATGCCAGTAAATTATGAGATAAGTCCAGGACCAGCCTATTGGCTCAGGGTGTCTGACCCTCCAAGGGAGGAGTTGTAAAGTTTGATGGCCACAGGCAGGAATGACTTCCTACGACGCTCTGTGTTGCATCTCGGTGGAATGAGTATCTGGCTGAATGTACTCCTGTGCCCACCCAGTACATTATGTAGTGGATGGGAGACATTGATCAAGATGGTATGCAACTTGGACAGCATCCTCTTTTCAGACACCACCGTGAAAGAGTCCAGTTCCATCCCCACAACATCACTGGCCTTATGAATGAGTTTGTTGATTCTGTTGGTGTCTGCTACCCTCAGCCTGCTGCCCCAGCACACAACAGCAAACATGATCGCACTGGCCCCACAGACTCGTAGAACATCCTCAGCATCGTCCGGCAGATGTTAAAGGACCTCAGTCTCCTCAGGAAATAGAGACGGCTCTGACCCTTCTTGTAGACAGCCTCAGTGTTCTTTGACCAGTCCAGTTTATTGTCAATTCATATCCCCAGGTATTTGTAATCCTCCACCATGTCCACACTGACCCTCTGGATGGAAACAGGGGTCACCGGTACCTTCGCTCTCCTCAGGTCTACCACCAGCTCCTTAGTCTTTTCCACATTAAGCTGCAATTAGACAACTGGCCACCTGACTCACACCTCTACAAATCTCCAGGACATCTAGAGAGAGGTGGAGACACACAGATGGATGGTAATGGATGTGGGATTAGACACTTAGCCACCTAACTAACACCTAAACAAAATTCCAAGCAGAAATAGGCCAGCAGACCTACTGATTGCACATGGGTGCATTTTCTCGGGACTTGACCACAGAGTTGCCTCAGATGCAGCAGCCTGTTGCAATCACCCAGGGCAGGAGGGCCACAGTGGGATGGGAGTCTGCCGGGCAGGCTGCAATCGGCTAGGTTAGAGGCAGGCTCCTCAAAGTGGTGCTGCCTTCCATCGTTCCTCGGTGGGAGAACTATATGGAACAGGACAAAGTACAGTCACCTTGGCAACCAAATTAAAATAACTTTCCTCTGCACCGTGGTGCACCCACAAACATATCAGGCGTAGCTCATGAAACAAAATACTACCTCAAACTAAAATTTAATTCAAAAATTCATACACAGCACAGGTAAACCATAAATAGTACTGTTACATGCCTCATGGATATCTTGTGACTGTCTTATGAGGATGATGTAATGGTCTTGCAGAGGTCACATGATGTAATTTTCCCGCCGATGTGAGGTCACGTGATGACATGCTCACCACGGGTATAAAAAGAGACCCCTGGGGTGATGCAGTTAGTTTTCCAGTTGGAACATTAGCCAGATACTCCGCTCCACTGTGTATTTGCTTTAGGACACAGTTTCAATTTAAAATGGAGTTTTACGTTCTATTGTAAGGTACAAATGTTGGGCTGGCAGTTTAATCAATCGCTGCCAGGTTTGTTGACGTATCTTTTCAGTAGTATTGGAGAGTGAAGACGGGAACCGGAAGGAGTCGTTCGACGGTCGAAAGGATCGACCATTATTCAATTCGTTCAAGAAAGAGTGATCTGCATGAGATAGCCTCTGCTAAAAGTGGCAGAAAAGGCTGTGCAGGATCTAGTATCAAAAGGTAAAGGTCAGTGCCTTTAGACCGTTTTATTTCCGTCGTCGTGAATCCTGTGGACAAGGCAGGATCCGGCTGGGACTTGCGTGACGTCGTGTCTTCGAGGAATTCTTTACTTCAGGAAAGTGTCTCCTAATTGACTGTATAAATCTCTTGGACTTTCAAATTTACCATTCTAAGAACTGTGTTTGAATTTACTGCTTTAAGAACTGTTTTCGCATTTATCGCTTTAAGAACTAGTACCGAGTGGTAGCTTGTTAAATGTCCGCATAGCAGTTTACTTCCGGTTAAGATTTTCATTTGTTTATTTTTTTTATGTTGAGCAGAGTTGAATAAATGTTTGATCGTTTTTACAAAACCTGACTCAATTCAATTCTATATTCATCATTGCCGGTCACGTGACAGCACAGTAAACAGCTTGCTATCCTAGTGACGAGACCGCGGACGTGGCAGGGTATTCACTAGTCTCACAGCCTGAGGGAAGAAGCAAACACCCAGTCTGGCAGTCTTAGTCCTGAAGCTCGGTGGTTCGCTCAGTAGAAAAACAAGCTGGACCAGGCAACTCAGGGACGTGGGATATATTATCATCACTATTTTGACCTTTGTGACTGTATTTTTATTCTGAAATGGTGATCCTATCTGCTCCATGCAGTGTGCTGTATGCTGTTGGTAACATGCTTTACACCTTGGTCCTGAAGGGATGCTATCTTGTTTGGCTGCATTCAAATGATTAGTCGCCATTTTGGGGAGTTAATTGTGACACAGGGAGGGAGCTTGTCACTGACTGGTTGCGTGGTGAGCTCCGTACCTTGTCTAGAATTTTGCCCTCATTGGCTTCTCAAAGGGATTGAAGTCTGCATGTCTGTTTACAGAACTCAATTTCAACTGAGTTTCCAAAGTGATGGACTAATCAGCTGATTGGTAAGTATATAAAGGGCAAGCATTCAGAGGATATACTACCCTGACGATGTCTCCTTGCATGGTGGCGAAACGTTTGCAAATGGATTGTCTGCAATTACTCCACTTCTGTTCTACTATAAATGTCAAGAAAATGAATCTCGGTAGTACAGTATACGGTGACATATTCGTACTTTGACAATAAATTTACATTTTAGCTTTGATCCTTGCTCTGCAAAACTCAGGTTATTAAAAATTTAAAGTAAATGTCTTTTATTTTTGGTTTCTGTAATAACAAGGGATGAAAACTCTAATAACAATAAATTACCTCTTCTCCTCACCTGGCTGTCACCTCCACTCAGTACCCTTCCTTCTTTCCTCTCTCCGATGGTCCACTCTCCTCTCCTATCAGACTCCTTCTTCTCTAGCCCTTTATCCTTCCCACCCACACGGCTTCACCTATCATCTGAACTTCCTACTTCTTGTCCCCCCCCTACCTTCTTATTCTGGGATCTTTCCCCCTTCCTCTCCAGTCCTGAAGAAAGGAGTTGACCCAAAACATTGACTCTCCATTCATTTTCATAGACGCTGCCTGCCCTACTGAGTCCCTCCAGCATTTTGTGTGTGTTGCTCTGGATTTCCAGCATCTGCAGAACCTCTTGTATCTATGAACAACAAGAATTAAGAATTAAAAATACACGTGGACTAAGATGTTATCTGTCCTGTGCTATCACCAGTGGGATCATCAGTTGATCCGCCACCTTTCTTCAGGAGTTTCGGCCCACTTATGATCAAGACTCCCTCGAGGTGGTGGGCCAGCAGTGCTAAAGCATCACCTCCCACTGGTGAGCTTAAAAACTTGGCATCTGCCTCTATCAGAGTTGTTGGTCACTTCCATCCAACAGATAGTCTGCTCTTCAGGTGTCTATGCAACTACTGAAGGGTTTGCAAAATATGTATCTGTGTAGGCTTTGCTTTCTTCAACTCAACCAAACCAAACCTGTACTTTCCAACATCGGAAATCATATCGCCCATCACTTCCAACTTTCTCTTTGATGTTCCCCTGAGAGTGTTCTCCAACATCATACTGATATCCTCATCAAATACACGCCAAGCCTTCTCATCTGCCATTGCTGGCCTTCTTCTCTACCTCCTCACCACCACCATCATGCGAAGGATCTGTCTGGGTACTGTGGTCTGAAACCTGACCTGGGTTATCTCTCGTCTGACCTGGAGTATGACGACGCTCTCCAGAGCGAATCGCTGTTGCCTGTGAATCAGTGGTTGAAAAGACCACATCATCTCTGCTTGGTGAAGAAATCTCATCTTCATCCACTGGGATGGAATAGCACTTCAACTTTGCTTGGTGGACTCGTAAACCTTTAATGCTGGAAAACGCTCTCCCACACCAACACCCTGGACACTCAGAGCCTCTTATCCTAGTTCTTGGTCATAGTCGTTCCCTGTAATTAACTGTATCCGTCCGATTGGGGCCATCATTCTCCCTCCCTCTTGGAGGACCCCGAGGGTATGTTTCTTTGTGTAAACTAGAAGCTTCAAGAGGTGGGTGCTCTTCTGAGCTGGTGCCCGGACTGTCAATCCAATAAATAGTGTGCTTTCTAAAGCATCCACCATTTCCCACATCGTTACTAATTGACATCTGCTGGTCTCTTCACTGGTCGGAGTATCCAACTGTAAATAACTGTGATTGGTGAAACAGGGAAACCACTGAACACAGAAAACCAATCGATGGCAATAGGCAGTTCAAGTGTTTACAGGGCGGACTAGACGGGCCAAAAGGCCTGTTTCTGCGCTGTACTTCACTTCGGAGTCTGGAACACTGCAGCGCAGTGTAGACCTTTGGCCCACAAGGTTGTGTTGATTTTTTAAAATGACTCGAAGATCAATCTAAACAAAACAGATCCCTGGGGAACATCACTGGTCACCGCCCTCAGGACAGAATGCGCTCCCTCGATGCCTTCTGTGGGCAGGCCGATTCTGATTCCACAGAAATCACCAGAATGGCACTCACTCCTCCTCCACGACGGGCATCAACTGCTGCACCACACGTCTTCACCTCCACCAGCACACTGACACAGGAGCAACCACACAGCTGTATGATCCCGTGTGAGTGAACCATATCGACAGCACTATGCCCAAGGAAGACTTTGCACCAGAATGAAGACTTTAAGTCCCTATAAATGCACTTCAGGCAAATTATATAGTTTCAACCTATACTGGATCCTTAAGGTTGTCTAACCAGGGTGGGGTGGGGGGGGGGGGTGGTAGTGGGGATGAGTTCCCGCTACCTATTAAGTGCTGTCAGTGGTGACAGCTTCTCAAACAGCTGCTGGTAACCAAGTCCAGCTCCTGGCCTTCACGTGTGGTTTAGCTAATACTCCTGGTATAACAGTTTCTGCCGACAGGAGAAGGGGGAAAGGCGGGCTACTGGCACCTTAAACTAGTCGCTTCGGGCAGATGGGGCTCGTCAGCCATAGTTGGCTGCTCTTCGAGGAGAAGGAAAACTCTGACGAAGAACCTGGGGCTGGAGTCCCCAGCGCAGTCCTACATTGAGTTTAATGTGAACTGGCAACTCCACTGACACCAAGCTAGATCAATCTGTCAGTCCTGTGGATTCATCACCCATGTGGGGAAGGGGAGCCTGCTACTTGGACAACAGCTTGCTCTCCATATCGCACTGCCCTGGCTTGCGTATTGACTTTGACGTAGACAGCTAGGACACCACATCCACGGTCAACCTAACCGACAGAGAGCCTCAACCTACATTTCAAGGACTGGTTTACTTGCCTGCTTTAGTCCCTTCCTGAAGGGGTCTAGCTGCTAGTCATTGCTATTTTGAGCAGTGGGTTCCCCACTCTCAACAAGGAGATACTGAGAGCTAATGAAGTAGATAAAAGAGTTTGTTTTGAAGTGAAACTGATTTTAGCTTCTGAGGAGCAAGATCTAACAGATTTATAATTTGAAGGATTTCTAGACACAAACACAATTCTTACAAAATAAAGACATACCAAACACAACGAGTCACACATTACAGAAACAGAGGCTGCGGAATGAATTACCAACCTCAAGTGCCTTCTAATATTTATACTGTTTTCTATTAACTGAAGTTATTGGTAGGTGATACTTCTCAACTACATTATCAGGCCAGTGGATTGTTTAATTAGAACAACATGTACCTGTTTGCTTCTCAGGATTGGGTCACAGTTTAAAAAGGTCTGTGTGGACCCTCGGGATTGGGTCATACTTTAACTACTTCTGGTGTGACTCCTTGGCATTGGTTTACAATTTAACTAGGCTGATGTGGCACCTCAGGATTGGTTTCCAGTTTCACTAGGCCGACGGGACCCCTCGGGATTGGTTTATAGTTTTACTAGGCTGACGTGGCGCATTGGGATTGTTCACAATTTTACTAGGCTGAAGGGGCACCTCGGGATTGGTTTATAGTTTTACTAGGCCGAAGGGACCCCTCGGGATTGGTTTATAGTTTTACTAGGCTGACATGGCGCATTGGGATTGGTTCACAATTTTACTAGGCTGAAGGGGCACCTCGGGATTGGTTTATAGTTTTACTAGGCTGACGTGGCGCATTGGGATTGGTTCACAATTTTACTAGGCTGAAGGGGCACCTTGGGATTGGTTTATAGTTTTACTAGGCTGACGTGGCGCATTGGGATTGGTTCACAATTTTACTAGGCTGAAGGGGCACCTCGGGATTGGTTTATAGTTTTACTAGGCTGACGTGGCGCATTGGGATTGGTTCACAATTTTACTAGGCTGAAGGGGCACCTCGGGATTGGTTTATAGTTTTACTAGGCTGACGTGGCGCATTGGGATTGGTTCACAATTTTACTAGGCCGAAAGGGCACCTCGGGATTGGTTTATAGTTTTACTAGGCCAACTGTTTCTCCTGATTAAATCAAGTGCAAGAGCACAGAGCACTGGTTAGAAGTCAGGAGGGTGAGGAGACAATACAGTTAGAGATTTAACTTGTCAGACAACAGACAGCTTACATCTTAGGCAATTTTGGCTGCTGTGCTAAACAAAGCTGAGGTCAGTAATAAGCCCTTTCAGGACACAGGACATAATACAGACCCTTCGGCCCATGATGTTGTGACGACTCTTTAACCCAGTCCAAGATCAGTCTCAGTCCTCCCTCCCACATAGCCTTCCATTATTCTTTCATCCACATGCCCACACAAGTCTCCTCAATGCCCTCAGTGTACCTTCTGTGTAAACAACCTACCTCTGCTATACTTTCCTCCAATCATCTTACAATGATGCCCCCTCGATTTAATAATCTCTGCCCGAGGGAAAGGCCCCCACCTGTATCCTATGCTCTCTCATTTTTGTCATACCTGCCATGGAGGAAGGCTTTGACTATGTTACCTATGCTCCTTATAACTTCATATACCTCTCCCAGGTCTTTACTCACTTCAGGGAATAGCCGTCATGGCCGGAAATGTTTCTGGAGGGGTTTGGGCACAGAACGGATGATGCATATAGCAAGTGGAAAGTTGCATGGTGGAGACAGAGAGGATAAACGGTACACAACATTTCAGAACTCTCGTTCTATACCTCTGTGGCGTTGTCAAAGCAGCGAAAGATATCATCCATCTCCTCCATTGTTTCACAGTTATACAGGCAGGCATCTGAAGGACACAGAAGGCAAGTTGTATATTGTTAATTACATATTGAAGTAAGAATCATAGAACACCACAGCACAGAAACTGGCCCTTCACCGCACCTAGACCATGCTGAGCTATTCCTTTGCCCCATCTAGACCATGCTCAGCTATTGTTTTGCCTAGTCCCATTGACCTGCACCTCCCCTCCCATCCATGCAGCTATCTAAACTTCTCTAAAACGTTGTAATCAAACCTGCATCCACCACCTCTGCTGGCAGCTCGTTCCACATTCTCACCACCCTCTGAGTGAAGAAGTTTCCCCTCATGTTCCCCTGAAACATCTCACCTTTCATCTTTAACTCATGACCTCTGGTTGACTTCTAACCCAACCTCAGGTGCAAAGGCCTGCTTGTATTTACCCTGATATATATATATGCTGGGTGTGTGAAGGGTGTATACCCTTCATAATTTTGTATACCTCTATCAAATCTCCCCTTATTCTCTTGTGCTCTAGGGAATAAACTCCTAACCTATTCAACCTTTCCCTATAACTCAGGTCCTCAAGTCCCAGCAAAATTCTCATAAATTTTATCTGTACTCTTTCAATCTTATCTACATCTTTCATGTAGGTAGGTGATCACAACTGCACACAATACTCCAAATCAGGCCTCACCAACACCTTACACAACTTCGGCATAACATCCCATTTCCTGTACTCAATACATTGATTTATGAAGGCCAATGTGCCAAAAGCTTTCTTTATGACCCTGTCTACCTGCAATGCCACTTCCAAGGAACTATGGATCTGTATTCCAAGATCCCTCTTTTCCAGCATACACCTCAGTAGCTTAACACTCATGTGGTACATTTTCTCACCTAGTTTATCCTACAAAAGTAGAGCACCTCACACTTGTCTGAATTAAATTCCATCTGCCATTTTCAAGCCAGTCCAGATCCTGCTGTAAGCACTAACAGACTTGCTCCCTGCCCACTACACACAAATCTTGGTATAATCCGCAAATTTGCAGAGTGTATTCACTGGCTGGTATGAAAACACCAATGCCCTTGAATGGGAAAATCCTACAAGAAGTAGTGGGTACAGCCTAGCTCATCACAGGTAAAGCCCTCCCCACCATTCAGCACATCTACGTGGAGCATTGTCGCAGGAAAGCAGCATCCATCATCGAGGACCCCTACCACCCAGACCAAGCTCTCGTCTCACTGCTGTCATCAGGCAGGAGGTACAGGAGCTTCAGGACTCACACCACCAGGTTCAGGAAGAGTTAGTACACCTCAACCATCAGGCGCTTGAACCTGAAGGGGTAATTTCACTCAACTTTACTCACCCCATCACTGAACTGTTCCCACAACCCAAGGACTCACTTTCAAGGACTCTTCATTTCTTCGTGCTCTTGTAATAAATTGCTTATTTATTACTATCATTATTTTTTATAGGCATCCGTTAGTCTCATGAGATGATGGATTTACACCTTGGAATGTTTCCAGGGCGCAGGCCTGGGCAAGGTTGTATGGAAGACTGGCAGCTGCCCATGCTGCAAGTCTCCCCTCTCCACGCCACCGATGTTGTCTAAGGGAAGGGCACTAGAGCCGATACAGCTTGGCACCGGTGTTGCCGCAGAGCAATGTGTGGTTAAGTGCCTTGCTCAAGGACACACACGCTGTCTCAGCCAAGGCTCGAACTAGCGACCTTCAAATCACCTAGACGAATGCCTTAACCACTTGGCCACGTGCCAACACTATTATTTATTCTCTTTTTTTGTATTTGCACAGTTTGTTGTCTTTCGCACACTGGTTGTCCACCCTCTTAGACCGTAGGAGCAGACGCAGGCCATTCGGCCCATCAAGTCTGCTCCCCCATTCAATCATGGGTTGATCCAATTTTTCCAGTCATCCCCACTCCCCTGCCTTCTCCCCATACCCTTTGATGCCCTGGCTAATCAATTTATCTCTGCCTTAAATGCACCCAATGACTTGGCCTCCACAGCCTCTCGTGGCAACAAATTCCACAGATTTACCACCCTCTGACTGAAGTAATTTTTCCACATCTCTGTTCTAAATGGATGTCCTTCAATCCTGAAGTCAGCTCTTTTGCCTGTGGTTTTTCAATGATTCTTTATGGTTAGTGGATTTATTGAGTATGCCCACAGGAAATGAATCTCAGGGTTATATACGGTGACACATGTACTTTAATAATAAATTTACTTTGAAATCTATGGATCCAATTTATCTCACTATCATGGAGATCCTTGATATAATTGAAGATCTTTACTCCACAATCTCCTGAGTTGGTGCAGATGAATCTGCAGAATGGACAAGGGACCCACTTACATGACTTTGTTCAATTACAGAGCCCCACAAACCACGTCTGAAATAACACGTACAGCTCTGATCTCCTTATCCAAGAATGAATATACTTGCAATAAGGTGGCAGGTCGCGGTCAGTGACACGCTTTGCAGTACCACGATCAGGCTTTAATTCCTGCCGCTGTCAGTCAGGAGTTTGTACGTTCTTGCCCTGACGGCGTGGGTTTCTACTGGGTGCTCCCGTTTCCTCCCACATTGCAAAGACGTACGGGTTAGTGTTTAGTGCTAAGTTGACGTCTGTCCCCAGCACAATCTTCAAACTGTGTTGGCTGTTGAAGCAGACGACATATTTCACTGGATGTTTCGATGTTCATGTGAGAAGTAAAGTTAATCTCTAATAACTAACTAGGAATAATTAGTTATTAGTTAAATAATTAATAAAGGGGCATCAGCTTTAGTCCTGGAATGGAAGTTTAACTGCTCTGGAATTTGCATCTAGAATGAGAGGTCATTTCAGAGAAACAGACAAAAAACTAATGGGGCTTGATGGAGTAATGCAAAGGTAATATTTCCACTGGCAAGAACCAGGGTCTCAGTGTGAAGAGTTAAGTTTTTAATATACACAGTGCTGGGTGTATGGAACACGCTGCCAGGGATGTTGGCAAAGGCAGATACATTTGGGGCATTTAGGAGCTCTCAATGATAGAAAAATAGAGGGCTAAGTGTTAAGTTGGTCTGAGAATGGGTTAAAAGTTAAGGAAGGGTTAAGTTGGTCTTAGAATGGGTTAAAAGTTCAGTACAACATCTTGTGCCAAAGTGCTTCTCAAGTGCTGTGCTGTTCTATGTTCTAAGAGGTGACCAGATCAGAAGTCACAGTAACAAAATAAAGACTATCCATTTGTGAAGGAGACAAGAAATTTCTTCGGTCAGAGGGGCTGCACCTAAGAACCATTGGCTACTTAAGAACCCTGGAAATTTGGAGATTGAGCACATTCAGAGATTGAAATAGTTGTAGATATTATGGCATCAAGGGATACAGTGTTGATGCTGGAAAGTGACACTAAGGGGAAAGAGCAGCCTTGATGTTATGGAAACAGATTTCTTTCACTCCTCTCTCTACATTATACGATTTGATCTGGTCTCTTGCAGAGCCCTGTTCTAGCCAATGTGGTGCACTATTCAGCAAGGTCTTGGTAAACAAAACTTTCCAGATCTCCATTAACTTTGCTCCCTCTCCCCTTTTTCCTGTCTTGGATGGATCTAGTTCAGTGGCTAGCACGCTCCAACACCATGGTCACAAGTTAACTCCCAGTGACTCAGCCTACCTTTGTAACCAACATCCCCAGTGTAGCAGAGGGAGAGCAATTACACTTGGACACCCCGGCACTTCTACCATTTCCTTTCCTTTGACTGCAGGCATTTACAGGGAAAAAAGATAGAATTTTACCAAGAATTATATATAAACAGATAAAGACAGAACATTAGATGTACAGTATTTATTTCATTGGGAGTTTGAGGAGATTTGGTATGTCATGAAAGTCTCTAGCCAATCAAGTTCAGTTTATCATCATTCCAGGACATGTTGAAAAGGCGATGCCTCAGAAAGGCTGCCACCATTGTTAAGGACTCCTATCACCCAGGCCATGCCCTCTTCTCATTGCTACCATCAGGGAGGGGCTACCGAAGCCTGAAGACACACACTCAACCGTTCAAGAACGGCTTCTTCCCCTCCACCATCAGATTTCTGAATGGACAATGAACCCATGAACACTACCTCACTACGTTTTTCTCTCTCGTTGCACTACTTAACTAACATTATATATATATATATATATATATATATATATATACACACACACACATATACATACACACACTCTTACACAGTACAACATAACTCATACACACAGAGCAATATTACCAAAATTAAATTATTAAACAATACTTATACTTTATTGTCGCCAAACAATTGGTACTAGAACGTACAATCATCACAGCCATATTTGATTCTGCGCTTCCCACTCCCTGGATTACAAATATTAAATATTAAAAATATTAAAAATAGTTAAAATTAGTAAATATTAAAAATTTAATTATAAATCATAAATAGAAAATAGAAAAATGGGAAGTAAGGTAGTGCAAAAAAACTGAGAGGCAGGTCCGGATATTTGGAGGGTACGGCCCAGATCTGGGTCAGGATCCGTTCAGCAGTCTTATCACTGTTGGAAAGAAGTTGTTCCCAAATGTGGCCAAAATAAGGTGGATTTACAACGCAAGTTAAAAGGTAAACAGTATAATAGTACCGGTGCTTCATACGTGATGAGACCTGGGTGGTGGCACGGAGTTCAGCAGCCTCACAGTCTGGGAGAAGAAGCTGTTTCCCATCCTAGCAGTTCTTGTCCTACTGCTATGGTACCTCCTGCCTGATGGTAAGGGGTCAAAGAGATTGTGGGATGGATGGAAGGGATGATTGACAATACTAAGAGCCCTGCGTGTGCAGTGCTCCTTTGATGGGTGAGAAAGAGACCCCGATGTTCCTCAGCAGTCTTCACAATCCTTTATAGGAACTTGCAGTCGGACAGTGATGCAGCTGGTCAGCACACTCTCAATGGTGATTTTGTAAAAATTGGTTAGAATGGAGGGAGGAACCTCAATCTCCTCAGGAAGTGGGGACGCTGCTGTGCTTTCTGTGAAGGTGGCGGAAGTTTCAACAGGACCCCACCACTAAGCACATCTTTCCCTCTCCACCCCTCTCTGCTTTCCACAGAGATCGGTCGCTCTGTGACTCCCTTATCCAGACGTCCCTCCCCATGGATCTCCCACCCGGCACTTATCCCTGTAAGTGTAAGTGCTACACCTGTCCCTACACCTCCTTTCTTGCCACCATTCAGGGCCCCAAACAGTCCTTCCAGGTGAGGCAACACTTCACTTGTGAGTCTGTTGGGGTCATCTATTGCATCCGGTGCTCCCGGTGCGGCCTCCTCTACATCGGTGAAACCCGACGCAGATTGGGGGACTGCTTCGTCGAGCACCTCCGCTCCGTCCGCCACAACAGACAGGATCTCCCGGTAGTCACCCACTTCAACTCTGCTTCCCACTCGCATTCAGATATGTCCATACATGGCCTCCTCTACTGCCAAGATGAGGCTAAACTCAGGTTGGAGGAGCAACACCTCATATACCGTCTAGGTAGTCTCCAGCCCCTTGCTATGAACATAGAATTCTCCAACTCCCAGTAATTCCCTCCCCCTCCCTTCCTCTATCCCTATTTCACTCCGCCCCCTCCCCCAGCTGCCTATCACCTCCCTCATGGTTCCGCCTCCTTCTACTACCCACTGTGCTTTCCCTTATTCCTTCTTCACCTTTCCTGCCTAACCCCTCCCTGCTTCCCTTCCCCACCCCTTTATCTTTCCCCTTACTGGTTTTTCACCTGGAACCTACCAGCCTTCTCCTTCCCACCCTCCCCCCACCTTCTTTATAGGGCCTCTGCCCCTTCCCCCTACAGTCCTGACGTAGAGTTCCGGCCCGAAACGTTGACTGATCGTTTCCACGGATGCTGCCCGACCTGCTGAGTTCCTCCAGCGTGTTGTGAGTGTTGCTTTGACCCCAGCATCTGCAGAGTATTTTGTGTTTACGATACTACCAGCTGCTCTGTATACCAACTCATCATCGTTGTTGGCAAGGCCTACAGAGTTGTGTCACCAGCAAACGCGATTCGGTTTGAACCTGATCCAGCTGTGCAGTCATCCGTCAACAGCCTGGGAGCGTGGGCGCTCAGAGTGATGGAGCTGGAGATGTTTCTGCAAACACAGGCTTTCTGTCAAGGAGTCCAGGATCCAGTTAGAAAAGTGTTGAGAGCCATTGAGGACAGATCACCCACCAGCTTCTGAGGGTTGAAGTCGATAAGCAGCATCCTGACATATGAGGCAGGATATGTGCCCTTGGAGGGTCAGACACCCTGAGCCAATAGGCCGGTCCTGGACTTATTTCCTGGCATAATTTATATATTACTATTTAACTATTTATGGCTTTATTACTATTTATTATTTATGGTGTAAAGCCAATTTCCCCCGGGATCAATAAAGTATGACTATGACTATGGATTCTGCTGTAAGGTTCTATGTTCTATGAATGGCACAATGGCAAAAGTTTTAAGTCAAATTGACTTGTAGGATAGCTTTTATTCTCTTGTGATAGACCACTAAGACATCGGTACAGAATTCCTCTCAACCCCATTCTCATGACCTTTCTCACCAACAAGTCAGGAACCCATTAACCTCCACTTTAAATATACCCAATGACTTGGCCTCCACAATGAATTTCACAGATACTCCACCCTCTGGCTGGAGAAATTCCTCCTCACCTCTGTTCTAAAGGGATGTCCCTCTATTCTGAACCTCCACCCTCTGGTCTCCTCCCAACATCATCTCCACATCCACACTATCTAGGCCTTTCCATGTCAGGTTTGAATGAGATTTCTGAACCCCTCCACCCCGCTTTTCTAAACTGCAGCAAGTAAAGACCCAGAGCCAATCAAACACTCCTCATACGTTAACCCTTTCATTCCTAGAACCATTCCTGTGGATCTCCTCTGGACCCTCTCCAATCCCTGTCCTCCTACATGAAGAGTCTTTTTTTAAAAATTGACTTACAGGAAGATGGCTTCTTGCAGAGTTACGAATTCAGACTGAAACTGTTAGTTCAGGGAAGTTAATATTTGTAACTCGTGTCATGCTGAGGATTTTTGTTTTACACCTGAGCGGCTCTGTTCTAGCTCGTCAATTTATTAAGTGACTAACATGTTGACAAACTATTAAAACTTCATGGACCGAGGCAGGTATGAGGAAATGCTCTGCTCTATTTTTGTACTGTTTTTGCTTTCTCTTCCTCTCCTCTTTCACCAGATAACCTCTTGCTCCTCAGTGTTAGTGCAGCCTTCACAGTTCGGAACTCAGGTGCATGCACTCTGACAGATGACTGCCTGCACACAACAGTATTCAAGTTTGCTAAATGTCATTTCCAGTACAGAGTAAATGAAATATTTACCCTGGATTCAATGCAGCACAAACAAAAAGAGATACAGTACACAATAATAAAAAAAATACAATAAATAAACATGCCTATAGAAACATAGAAAACCTACAGCACAATACAGGCCCTTCGGCCCACAAAGCTGTGCCAAACATGTCCCTACCTTAGAACTACCTCGGCTTACCCATAGCCCTCTATTTTTCTAAGCTCCATGTATCCATCCAGGAGTCTCTTAAAAGACCCTATCGTATCCGCCGCCGCCGGCAGCCCATTCCACATACTCACCACTCTCTGCATAAAAAACTTAACCCCTGACATCTCCGTACCTATTTCCAAGCACCTTAAAACTATGCCATCTCGAGCTAGCTATTTCAGCCCTGGGAAAAAGCCTCTGACTATCCACACGATCAATGTCTCTCATTATCTTGTACACCTCTATCAGATCACCTCTCATCCTCCATCACTCCAAGGAAAAAAGGCTGAGCTCACTCAACCTATTCTCAGAAGGCAGGGGTAGGCAACCTTAAGCACAAATGACTTTCTAGCATGCGTTATTCATTAATTTGAGGCAAAACATAACTAGATGTATTTAAATGGATAATTCCCATATTTCAAGTTTTTTTAATGGCATTTATCTGGCCCACCGTTCACTCAATAATACGCGATCCAGCCCACAGAGGCAAAAAGGTTGCCGACCCCTGTCATAAGGCATGCTCCCCAATCCAGGCAACATCCTTGTAAATCTCCTCTGCACCTTTTCTATAGTTTCCATGTCCTTCCTGCAGTGAGGTGACCAGAACTGAGCACAGTACTCCAAGTGGGGTCTAACCAGAGTCCTATACAAATGTCCCCCGCTTTCAGAACGTTCTCTTTACGACATTTCGCTTTTACGAAAGACCTAATATTCTTTTGGCGCAGGCGTGACCTGTACAGAAATGACGGGTTACACTTGAATCCTAGGGGGACCAATATCCTGGCAGGGAGATTAGCGAGGGCTACTGAGGTGACTTTAAACCAGAATGGTTGTGGGGTAGGAATCAAATTAAAGAGGCTAGGCGAGAGGAGGTTAGTTCACAACAGAGGGATGGGAACCAGTGCAGAGAGACAGAGGGGTGTAAAGTGAGGGTAGAAGCAAAAAGTAGTAAGGAGAAAAGTAAAAGTGGCAGGCCGACAAATCCAGGGCAAGCATCAAAAAGGGCCACTTTTCAACATAATTGTATAAGGGCTAAGAGAGTTGTAAAAGAGCGCTTGAAGGCTTTGTGTGTCAATGCAAGGAGCATTCGTAATAAGGTGGATGAATTGAAAGCGCAGATTGTTATTAATGATTATGATATAGTTGGGATCACAGAGACATGGCTCCAGGGTGACCAAGGATGGGAGCTCAACGTTCAGGGATATTCAATATTCAGGAGGGATAGACATGAAAGAAAAGGAGGTGGGGTGGCGTTGCTGGTTAAAGATGAGATTAACGCAATAGAAAGGAAGGACATAAGCCGGGAAGATGTGGAATCGATATGGGTAGAGCTGCATAACACTAAGGGGCAGAAAACGCTGGTGGGAGTTGTGTACAGGCCAGCTAACAGTAGTAGTGAGGTCGGAGATGGTATTAAACAGGAAATTAGAAATGTGTGCAATAAAGGAACAGCAGTTATAATGGGTGACTTCAATCTACATGTAGATTGGGTGAACCAAATTGCTAAAGGTGCTGAGGAAGAGGATTTCTTGGAATGTATGCGGGACGGTTTTTTGAACCAACATGTTGAGGAACCAACTAGAGAGCAGGCTATTCTGGACTGGGTTTTGAGCAATGAGGAAGGGTTAATTAGCGATCTTGTCGTGAGAGGCCCCTTGGGTAAGAGTGACCATAATATGGTGGAATTCTTCATTAAGATGGAGAGTGACATTGTTAATTCAGAAACAAAGGTTCTGAACTTAAAGAGGGGTAACTTTGAAGGTATGAGACGTGAATTAGCTAAGACAGACTGGCAAATGACACTTAAAGGATTGACGGTAGATATGCAATGGCAAGCATTTAAAGATTGCATGGATGAACTACAACAATTGCTCATCCCAGTTTGGCAAAAGAATAAATCAAGGAAGGTAGTGCACCCGTGGCTGACAAGAGAAATTAGGGATAGTATCAATTCCAAAGAAGAAGCATACAAATTAGCCAGAAAAAGTGGCTCACCTGAGGACTGGGAGAAATTCAGAGTTCAGCAGAGGAGGACAAAGGGCTTAATTAGGAAGGGGAAAAAAGATTATGAGAGAAAACTGGCAGGGAACATAAAAACTGACTGTAAAAGCTTTTATAGATATGTAAAAAGGAAAAGACTGGTAAAGACAAACGTAGGTCCCCTACAGACAGAAACAGGTGAATTGATTATGGGGAGCAAGGACATGGCAGACCAATTGAATAATTACTTTGGTTCTGTCTTCACTAAGGAGGACATAAATAATCTTCCAGAAATAGTAGGGGACAGAGGGTCCAGTGAGATGGAGGAACTGAGCGAAATACATGTTAGTAGGGAAGTGGTGTTAGGTAAATTGAAGGGATTAAAGGCAGATAAATCCCCAGGGCCAGATGGTCTGCATCCCAGAGTGCTTAAGGAAGTAGCCCAAGAAATAGTAGATGCATTAGTGATAATTTTTCAAAACTCGTTAGATTCTGGACTATTTCCTCAGGATTGGAGGGTGGCTAATGTAACCCCTCTTTTTAGAAAAGGAGGGAGAGAGAAACCGGGGAATTATAGACCAGTTAGCCTAACGTCGGTGGTGGGGAAACTGGTGGAGTCAGTTATCAAAGATGTGATAACAGTACATTTGGAAAGCGGTGAAATCATCGGACAAAGTCAGCATGGATTTGTGAAAGGAAAATCATGTCTGACGAATCTCATTGAATTTTTTGAGGATGTAACTAGTAGAGTGGATAGGGGAGAACCAGTGGATGTGGTATATTTGGATTTTCAAAAGGCTTTTGACAAGGTCCCACACAGGAGATTAGTGTGCAAACTTAAAGCACACGGTATTGGGGGTAAGGTATTGATGTGGATAGAGAATTGGTTAGCAGACAGGAAGCAAAGAGTGGGAATAAACGGGACCTTTTCAGAATGGCAGGCAGTGAACTAGTGGGGTACCGCAAGGCTCAGTGCTGGGACCCCAGTTGTTTACAATATATATTAATGACTTGGATGAGGGAATTAAATGCAGCATCTCCAAGTTTGCGGATGACACGAAACTGGGCGGCAGTGTTAGCTGTGAGGAGGATGCTAAGAGGATGCAGGGTGACTTGGATAGGTTGGGTGAGTGGGCAAATTCATGGCAGATGCAATTTAATGTGGATAAATGTGAAGTTATCCACTTTGGTGGCAAAAATAGGAAAACAGATTATTATCTGAATGGTGGCCAATTAGGAAAAGGGGAGGTGCAACGAGACCTGGGTGTCATTATACACCAGTCATTGAAAGTGGGCATGCAGGTACAACAGGTGGTGAAAAAGGCGAATGGTATGCTGGCATTTATAGCGAGGGGATTCGAGTACAGGAGCAGGGAGGTACTACTGCAGTTGTACAAGGCCTTGGTGAGACCACACCTGGAGTATTGTGTGCAGTTTTGGTCCCCTAATCTGAGGAAAGACATCCTTGTCATAGAGGGAGTACAAAGAAGGTTCACCAGATTGATTCCTGGGATGGCAGGACTTTCATATGAAGAAAGATTGGATGAACTGGGCTTGTACTCGTTGGAATTTAGAAGATTGAGGGGGGATCTGATTGAAACGTATAAAATCCTAAAGGGATTGGACAGGCTAGATGCAGGAAGGTTGGGGAAGTCCAGAACGAGGGGTCACAGTTTGAGGATAAAGGGGAAGCCTTTTAGGACCGAGATTAGGAAAAACTTCTTCACACAGAGAGTGGTGAATCTGTGGAATTCTCTGCCACAGGAAACAGTTGAGGCCAGTTCATTGGCTATATTTAAGAGGGAGTTAGATATGGCCCTTGTGGCTAAAGGGATCAGGGGGTATGGAGGGAAGGTTGGGGCAGGGTTCTGAGTTGGATGATCAGCCATGATCATAATAAATGGCAGTGCAGGCTCGAAGGGCCGAATGGCCTACTCCTGCACCTATTTTCTATGTTTTTCTATGTTTTCTATGTTTTCCATGTCCTGCACCTTGGGTGTAATTACCTCTCTGTACGTCCTGTCTCTCATCTGTACAAGAGAGTATATGTTTAAGATCAGAGGCAAGAGAATTATTTTATTTATTTTTACTTTGGAAACACTATGCTGAGTAGGGCCCTTCCAGTCCTCTCTGCCCAGCAAGCCCCAACGACTCCGATTTAACCCCAACCTAATCACGGGATAACGTACAACGACCAACTAACCTACTTGGTGCGTCTTTAGACTGCGGGAGGGAACCTGGGGAAACCGACGCATTCCACGGGGAGGACATACACAGAGAATCCTAACAAGGGTGCCGGAGTCCGCGCCCCAAGCTATAATAGTGCCGCAATAACGCTGCGCTTCCGTGGCAAGAAACTACGGGGATGGCTTCTTTGCACAAATGATGGTGCGTATTTGGAGCAGGCTGCCAGAAATAGTTGAGGTGGGCCCATTAGTTGTCCAGGTACACATGTGGGTAGGCTAGGTGCAGAGGGCAATGGCAGCAGATGGGTTTAACTCAGGGGTTCCCAACCTTTTTTGCACCGCAGACCGGTTTAATATTGACAATATTCTTGCGGACCGGCCGACCGGGGGCAGTGGTGGGGGAGGGAGGGGAGGGTTGCCAATGGAGAAGAGTAGCAGTCAAATACGTTGTGTTTACCCCAAGAAAGACTACCATGACCATGAAGCCTTGCGCGGGCACCTGTGTGCGCATGTGTACACATGCCGATTTTTTCTACAAATCTCTGTTCAGTGAAACTACACTGTACATACATTATTTCTACTTTATATAGGCTGTGTATTTATCATATCATTCCTGCTTTTACTATATGTTAGTGTTATTTTAAGTTTTATGTGCTATTTGTTATGATTTGGTAGGTTTTTTTTGGGTCTGGGAACGCTCAAAAAATTTTCCCATAGAAATTAATGGTAATTGCTTCTTCAGTTCACACTATTTCGGCACGAACGGCTTCAAAGGAATGCTCTACATTCGGATAGCGGGGGAAACCTGTATAGCTGCAACATTACTTCTTGGCTCTTAAACTCAGTCCCACGATTGATGAAGGCTAATGCTCCGTATGCCTTCTTAACTACAGAGTCAACCTGCGTAGCAGCCTTGAGTGTCCCATGGACTCGGACCCCAAGACCCCTCCGATCCTCCACACTGCCAACAGTCTTACCATTAATACTATATTCTGCCATCATATTTGACCTACCAAAATGAACCACCTCACACTTAATCTGGGTTGAACTCCATCTGCCACTTCTCAGCCCAGTTTTACATCCTATCAACGTCCCGCTGTAACCTCTGACAGCCCTCCACACTATCCACAACACCCCCAACCTTTGTGTCATCAGCAAATTTACTACGCCATCCCTCCACTCTCTCATTCAGGTTTATAAAAATCACAAAGAGCAGGGGTCCCAGAACAAACCACCACTGGTCACCGGCCTCTATGCAGAATATGACCCGTCTATAACCACTCTTTGCATTCTGTGGGAAAGCTAATTCTGGATCCACAAAGCAATGTCCCCTTGGATCCCATGCCTCCTTACTTTCTCAATAAGCCTTACATGGGGTACCTTATCAAATGCCTTGCTGAAATCCATATACACTACATCTACGGCTCTACCTTCATCAATGTGTTTAGTCACATGTACCTATAAAAAGTATTCACACCCTCCCCCAGAAGTTTTCATGTTTGATTGGTTTACAATATAGAATCACAGTGGATTTAATTTGGTGCTTTTTTTTTTACACTGATCAACAGAAAAGACTCTTTCATGTCAAAGTGAAAATAAATTTCTACAAATAGGTCTTAATTTATGAGATCATAAGACCATAATTGGAATTATTAAACACAAAATAACTCATTGCATAAGTATGCATCCCCCTTCAAGTCAGTATTTAGTAGATGCATCTTTTGCAGCAATTACAGCCTCGAGTCTGTGTGGATAGGTCTCTATCAGCTTTGGACATCCGGACTCTAAATTTTTTTCAGCATCTTCTTTACAAAACTGCTAAAGTTCTGTCAGACTGCATGGGGATTCTGAGTGAACAGCTGTTTCAAGTCCAGCCACAAATTTTCAATTGGATTGAGGTCTGGACTCTGACTTGGCCACTCCAGGACAATAACTTCGTTGTTTTTAAGCCATTCCTGTGGCTTTGGCTTTATACTTGGGATCATTGTCTTGCTGAAAAACGAATCTTCTCCCAAGTCACAATGCTCTTGCAGACTGCGTCAGGTTTTCTTCCAGGATTTCCCATATTCTACGGCATTCATAGAAACATAGAAACATAGAAAATAGGTGCAGGAGTAGGCCATTCGGCCCTTCCAGCCTGCACCGCCATTTATTATGATCATGGCTGATCATCCAACTCAGAACCCAGCCTTCCCTCCATACCCCCTGACCCCTGTAGCCACAAGGGCCATATCTAACTTCCTTTTAAACATAGCTAATGAACTGGCCTCAACAGTTTGCTGTGGCAGAGAATTCCACAGATTCACCACTCTCTGTGTGAAGAAGTTTTTCCTAACCTCGGTCCTAAAAGGCTTCCCCTCTATCCTCAAACTGTGACCCCTCGTTCTAGACCTCCCCAACATCGGGAACAATCTTCCTGCATCTAGCCTGTCCAATCCCTTTAGGATCTTATACGTTTCAATCAGATCCCCCCTCAATCTTCTAAATTCCAACGAGTACAAGCCCAGTTCATCCAGTCTTTCTTCATATGAAAGACCTGCCATCCCAGGAATCAATCTGGTGAACCTTCTTTGTACTCCCTCTATGGCAAAGATGTCTTTCCTCAGATTAGGGGACCAAAACTGCACACAATACTCCAGGTGTGGTCTCACCAAGGCCTTGTACAACTGCAGTAGTACCTCCCTGCTCCTGTACTCGAATCCTCTCGCTATAAATGCCAGCATACCGTTCGCCTTTTTCACCGCCTGCTGTACCTGCATGCCCACTTTCAATGACTGGTGTATAATGACACCCAGGTCTCGTTGCACCTCCCCTTTTCCTAATCGGCCACCATTCAGATAATAATTTTACCCTCTACCTTCACAACCCTTCCACGGCCTGCTGCAGTGAAGCATCCCCACAGCGTGATGTAGCCACCACCTGCTTCATGGTAGGGATGGTGTGTTTTTGATGATGTGCCAAACATAGCGTTTAGTCTGATGGCCAAAAAGCTCAATTTTGGTTTCATCAGACCATAGAACCTTCTTCCAGCTGACTTCAGAGTCTCCTACAAGCCTCTGGCAAACTCAAGCCAAGATTTCATGCGAGGCTTTTATCCCCAACAGTGGCTTTCTCTTCACCACTTTCCTGTACAGCTGTGACTGGTGAAGCACCCGGGCAACAGCTGTACACGTAGTCTCTCCCATCTCAGCCACTGAAGCTTGTAACTCCTCCAGAGCTGTCATAGAATAGGTCTTTTAGTAGCCTCCCTCACTGGTCCCCTTCTTGTACAGTCACTCAGTTTTTGAGGACGGCCTGCTCTAGGGAGATTTACAGCTGTACCATATTCTTTCCATTTCTTGATGATTGACTTAACTGTACTCCAAGGGATATTCAGTGACTTGGAAATTCTCTTGTATCCATCTCCTGACTTGTGCTTTTCAATAACCTTTTCGCGGAGTTGCTTGGAGTGTTCTTTTGTCTTCATGGTGTAGTTTTTGCCAGGATACTGACTCTCCAGCAGTTGGACCTTCCAGATACAAGTGTATTTTTACTATAATCATTTGGAACACCTTAACTGCACACAGCGATCTCCATTTAACTAATTATGTGACTTCTAAAGCCAATTGGCTGCACCAGTGGTGATTTGGTGTGTCATACTAAAGGGGGAAAATACTTACAGAACATAGAACAGTACAGCACAGTACAGGCCCTTCGGCCCACAATGTATGTAATCAATTATTTTGTGTTTTATATTTGTAATGAATGTAGATCATGTAGAGATTTGTAGAGATCTGTTCTCACTTTGACACGTAAACACGAGGAATTCTGCAGATGCTGGAAATTCAAGCAACACACATCAAATTTGCTGGTGAACGCAGCAGGCCAGGCAGCATCTCTAGGAAGAGGTACAGTCGACGTTTCGGGCCAAGACCCTTCCTCAGGACTAACTGAAGGAAGAGCTAGTAAGAGATTGGAAAGTGGGAGAGGGAGGGGGAGATCCAAAATGATAGGAGAAGACAGGAGGGGGAGGGATGGAGCCAAGAGCTGGACAGGTGATAGGCAAAAGAGATATGAGAGGATCATGGGACAGGAGGCCTAGGGAGAAAGAAAAGGGGGAGGGGGGAAAACCCAGAGGATAGGCAAGGGGTATAGTCTGAGGGACAGAGGGAGAAAAAGGAGAGAGAGAGAGAGAGAGAGAGAAAGAATGTGTGTATATAAATAAATAACGGATGGGGTCTGAGGGGGAGGTGGGGCATTAGTGGAAGTTAGAGAAGTCAATGTCCATGCCATCAGGTTGGAGGCTACCCAGACGGAATATAAGGTGTTGTTCCTCCAACCCGAGTGTGGCTTCATCTTTACAGTAGAGGAGGCCGTGGATAGACATATCAGAATGGGAAGGGGATGTGGAATTAAAATGTGTGGCCACTGGGAGATCCTGCTTTCTCTGGCAGACAGAGTGTAGGTGTTCAGCAAAACGATCTCCCAGTCTCTTACTAGCTCTTCTTTCAGTTAGTCCTGACGAAGGGTCTCGGCCCGAAACGTCGACTGTACCTCTTCCTAGAGATGCTGCCTGGCCTGCTGCATTCACCAGCAAATTTGATGTGCGTTGCTTCACTTTGACACAGTCTTTTTCTGTTAATCAGTGCTAAAAAAGCCAAATTAAATCCACTGTGATTCAATGTTGCAAAACAATTAAACATGAAAACTTCCAAAGGAGGTGAATACACAAGAAGGGTGGTGGGGTGGAGATACGTCTCTACCAAAAGAGATGGAAGGTGCTCCTTCCCTCCACTAACCTGCAGGTCACCCTTGGGCAAGGTGTAACACCCACTTAGCACCAAACGACCTCCACCAGCCCGACCACTCAGGGCCATGTGAAGCCATGGGAGCAGGTGGTGGGTGGTCGTACGAGCAGCCGGTGCATATCACAAGCCCTGGTTATGCGACCACTGACGCCAGGCAGACAATCTCCGAAGAGTATTGGTAATGGCTGTGGTCACCCGTCTTGTAAAGACACTGCCCAAAAGACAATGGCAAACCACTTCTGTAGAGAAATTTGCCAAGAACAACCATGATCATGACCTCACGTCATATGACACAACATGTGATGATGATATAAAGTGAAGCTAAACACAGAAGCATCTGTACATAAGGTGACTGAGAGGAAATGATAAAGTAGTGGTGGTTGGAGGTGTGGAGGGGTGGGTTAGTGGGCGGAGGTGTTGATCAGTCTCACTGCTTGGGGAAAGTAACTGTTTTCGAGTCTGGTGGTCCTGGCGTGGATGCTACACAGCCTCCTCCCTGATGGGAGTGAGACAAACAGTCCATGAGCAGGGTGGGCGGGATTTGTTGGCAGGGTAGAGATTGCAAAGGTAAAGTTTAGCTTTATTTGTCACATGGCAACTGATTTACCAAACTGACCCCAGGGATGAAACATGAAGATCTTTGAAGATGAGCTTTACTTGTCACATGTACATCGAAACATACGGTAAAATGTATTGTTTGCACCAATAACCAACATAGTCCAAGGATGTTCTGGGGGCAGCCCACAGGTGTCCGACCCTAATCTGTACATTTTGGGAATGTGGTAGGATACCCAGGTGGTCATGGGGAAGAGCACACAAATGTCTTACACACAGTAGCGGGAATTGAATCCTGATCTGACAACTGGCGTTGTAAAGCTACTGTAACCAAGTCAACCTGCCTTTGGTCAGCTAATACTAACGGGATCTCTCAGTATGCAATGGCCTGTTCTGTAATAAGCACAGGAAATGCTCAAAGCACTCAGCAGGCCAGGCAGTTACCATGGTAACACATCCTCAGAGGCTGCCCGGCCGACTGACTGATACCAGCGTTCTCAGTTTGCAAACACGGGAGTCTGCAGATGCTGGAAACCCACTGCAACACACACAAAATGCTGGAAGAACTCAGCAGGTCAGGCAGCATCGTTGGAGGGACAGAGTCCATGTTTTGGGCAGAGGCGCTTCCTCAAGTCCTGATTGAGGATCTTACCCCAAAACGTTGACTGCTTATTTCACCCTGTAGAGTGTCTGCGTGCCTGTTATTTTCAGTTTGCAGCACCTGCAATCTTTCCATTTCCACCCTGCAACTGAGTTGCTGCTTTGTCAGTCCTGAGTTACCTCGAGAGACCTGGATAATGGCAGATTTAATGCCAGTCCCACTCCCATCAGTGAGGCTACGCCCACATCCATGCCTGGACTACCTGACTCAAAAACAGTTACCCCAAACCGAAAGACTGTTCAACACCCCCACCCCCAAAACACCACTACTTGATCATTTCCTGCCAGTCACCTTATGTACAGACACTCCTGTGCCAAGCGTCACTTTGTGGACATACAATCAATGCATATAAGCCATCTTCAGCTTCCGTTAGCAGCTTGTTCCACACTCTTACCACCCTGAGTGACGATGTTCCTTTTAAGCATTTTGCCTTTCACCCTACACCCATGACCTCCAGTGGAACAAGCCTGTTTGCATTTTTCCTATGTATACCCCTCATAAATGTGCATAGTACTATCGGAAGTCCCCTATTCAGCCTGTCCTGTCACCATAACAGGCGGGAGGAGAAGATGGCGGTGCGACGCCGCGCGCGCAGCTCTCCGGTGAAATGATATCATATTTGTAAGTAGGACGCCGTGCACAATTCTGATTTGATGGAGACAGACATGAGAAGCAGAGGAACATCTGGAGAAATTTCTGAAATGCCTGGTTCGCTGCCGCTGCTTCTGTGCGATCAAGAATCTCCAGAGGGCAGGCCCCAAAATCCCCGGCTTTGCCTGCTGCTGGCGACCCAGGCTGAGGTCGAAGCGTTCGGCAGAGATGGTGCTCGGAAGGCTGATCGGAGCTTGAAGTTTTCGGACGACTTAAGAGTGTGGTCGGACTGTGGTCGGGCATGGCAGGGAGAGTTTTCTTCCTTCTCCCATCTGCGTGAGATGTGGGACTTCCGAGAGACTTTGAATTTTTTTACTGTGCCCATGGCCTGTTCTTCATCATGTTATGGTATTGTTGCACTGTTGTAACTATATGCTATAACTATGTGGTTTTTGTTAGTTTTTCAGTCTTGGTCTGTCCTGTGTTTCTGTGATATCACACGGGAGGAATATTGTATCATTTCTTAATGCATGCATTACTAAATGACAACAATCGAATCTAACTCAAGTCGTCAAGTCTGACAAGATCCTCAGAAACTCTCTCTGTACTCTTTCAATCTCATTTACATCTTTCCTGTAGGTAGCTGACCTAAACTGCATACAACATCCCAAATCTGGCCTCACCAATGTCTTGCACAACTTGAGTATGAAAGTCCTAATTCCTAGGAGACAATTCCTGGGAACAATGGCACTATTCACCCACGCCTTATGCAAACACTATTCAAATTTACATAACAACAAGCCAGAGAGAGCTTCATGTTTCATTTGCCACTGCTGTGGTCTCCTACGTCTCTGCACCGAACACTGACTCTGCCCTCAAAACAACCATTCAACAGATTTGTCACACGTGCACCGAACTGTACAGTGACGCAAAAATGATGCATTTCAATGACCAACACAGTCCAGCAACATGCTGAGGGCCGGTTGCAGGTGCCCACGTGCTTCTGGCGCCAACACAGCATGCCCACAATTTATGAACCCGAACCTGTAGGTCTTTGGAATGTGGTTGGAAACCAGAGTACCCAGACGAAACCCACGCAAACCACAGCCACTGGCTGTAAGAATTGACCTCCAACCTTCAGATCGCTGGTGCTGTAAAGCAATGCAGTAGCCGCTGTGCTACTGCGTTATCACACTCCCCAGCCTGAGTAACACTGCCTCCCGCACAGTCCTTCTAGGCCACTCAGAATCACCTCTTTGCTGAACTCAAACAATGACAGAACAACACTCTGTAATCTCACATCACAGAGGAAAAAAACAAATCGACAAACTCCAGAAATCAACCAAGTGAAGCTTTGCTACACCATACACCTTTCTCCAAGTAGAAACCAGAAATGCAGGTTAAGGACTGATAATCATTATTTTTCCTTTTAAAAAAAAGCGCCTTAACTTGTCTTGCTACTTTCAAGAGAGCGACGTGGCTCTTGTTAACATTCACACTGACAGATTGCATCATATCACAGGGTCGGTGCACTTGAACACTGAAGTGGTTCAGCAGCTTTGGAACAGAGAACAGAACAGAACAATACAGGCCTGTCAGTCTATAAAGCTGTGCCAAACTTTTAACCCACTCAAAGATCAATCTAAACCTTCCCTCCACATAGCTTCCATTTTTCTATCACCCATGTGCCGATCGAGGTCTCTCAAATATCCCAATTGTATCTGCGGCGATGGCGGCCCAACAGCATGTTCCACACACCCTGCACTCCTTGCACTAAAAAAAACTACCCCTGACACCCCTACTCCATACTATTCACCAGTTACCCCGAAATTATGCACTCTCCTGTTAAACCATTTCTGCCATGCAATAAAATCTCCAGCTATCCACTTGATCTGTGATTCATATCATCTTACACACCTCCATCAAGTCACCTCCCATCCTGCTTCACTACAGGCAGGATGTCCAAGCCAGCCTATGTCCAAGCACCAGCCCCTGAGGTACTGCACTGTCACCAGCCTCCAAACCGATCACTGACCCCGCCCTGCCCCCGTGAGACACACCACTGTCACCGATCACTGACCCCCGAGACACACCACTGTCACCGATCACTGATCCCCGAGACACAACACTGTCACCGATCACTGACCCCCCCCAACACACACCGTCACCGATCACTGATCCCCGAGACACACCACTGTCACCGATCACTGATCCCCCGAGACACACCACTGTCACCGATCACTGACCCTCCGAGACACAACACTGTCATCGATCACTGACCCCCCGAACACACCACTGTCATCGATCACTGACCCCCGAGACACATCACTGTCATCGATCACTGACCTCCGAGACACATCACCGTCATCGATCACTGACCCTCCGAGACACAACACTGTCACCGATCACTGACCCCCGAGACACACCACTGTCATCGATCACTGACCCCCCGAGACACACCACTGTCACCGATCACTGACCCCCGAGACACACCACTGTCACCGATCACTGACCCCCGAGACACACCACTGTCACCGATCACTGACCCCCCGAGACACACCACTGTCACCGATCACTGACCCCTCGAGACACAACACTGTCACCGATCACTGACCCCCCGAGACACAACACTGTCATCGATCACTGACCCCCCCGAGACACACCACTGTCATCGATCACTGACCCCCCCGAGACACACCACTGTCACCGATCGCTGACCCCCCCAAACACACCACTGTCACCGATCACTGACCCCCCCGCCGAGACACACCACTGTCACCAGTCACTGACCCCCCGAACACACCACTGTCACCGATCACTGACCCCCCCCACCAGACACACCACTGTCACCGATCACTGACCCCCCGAACACACCACTGTCACCGATCACTGACCCCCCCAACACACCAGTCACCGATCACTGACCCCCCGAACACACCACTGTCACCGATCACTGACCCCCCCCCACCAGACACACCACTGTCACCGATCACTGAACCCCCCCGCCGAGACACACCACTGTCACCGATCACTGACCCCCGAGACACACCACTGTCACCGATCACTGACCCCCGAGACACACCACTGTCACCGATCACTGACCCCCCCGAACACACCACTGTCACCAATCACTGACCCCCCCCGAACACACCACTGTCACCGATCACTGACCCCCGAGACACACCACTGTCACGGATCACTGACCCCCCAGACACACCACTGTCACCGATCACTGACCCCCCCGAACACACCACTGTCACCGATCACTGACCCCCCGAGACACACCACTGTCACCGATCACTGACCCCCAACACACACCACTGTCACCGATCACTGACCCCCGAGACACACCACTGTCACCGATCACTGACCCCCAACACACACCGTCACCGATCACTGACCCTCCGAGACACACCACTGTCACCGATCACTGACCCCCAACACACACCGTCACCGATCACTGACCCTCCGAGACACACCACTGTCACCGATCACTGACCCCCAACACACACCGTCACCGATCACTGACCCCCCGAGACACACCACTGTCACCGATCACTGACCCCCCGAACACACCACTGTCACCGATCACTGACCCCCGAGACACAACACTGTCACCGGTCACTGACCCCCCGAACACACCACTGTCACCGATCACTGACCCCCCCGAACACACCACTGTCACCGATCACTGACCCCCCGAGACACACCACTGTCACCGATCACTGACCCCCAACACACACCGTCACCGATCACTGACCCCCCGAGACACACCACTGTCATCGATCACTGACCCCCGAGACACACCACTGTCACCGATCACTGACCCCCCGAGACACACCACTGTCACCGGTCACTGACCCCCGAGACACACCACTGTCACCGATCACTGACCCCCCCGAGACACGTCACTGTCACTGATCACTGACCCCCGAGACACACCACTGTCACCGATCACTGACCCCCCCGAACACACCACTGTCACCGATCACTGACCCCCCGAGACACACCACTGTCACCGATCACTGACCCCCAACACACACCGTCACCGATCACTGACCCCCCGAGACACACCACTGTCATCGATCACTGACCCCCGAGACACACCACTGTCACCGATCACTGACCCCCCGAGACACACCACTGTCACCGGTCACTGACCCCCGAGACACACCACTGTCACCGATCACTGACCCCCGAGACACGTCACTGTCATCGATCACTGACCCCCGAACACACCACTGTCACCGATCACTGACCCCCCGAGACACACCACTGTCACCGATCACTGACCCCCCGAGACACACCACTGTCACCGGTCACTGACCCCCCGAGACACAACACTGTCACCGATCACTGACCCCCGAGACACGTCACTGTCACCGGTCACTGACCCCCCGAGACACACCACTGTCACCGATCACTGACCCCCCGAGACACACCACTGTCACCGATCACTGACCCCCGAGACACACCACTGTCACCGATCACTGACCCCCCGAGACACACCACTGTCACCGATCACTGACCCCCGAGACACACCACTGTCACCGATCACTGACCCCCCGAGACACACCACTGTCACCGATCACTGACCCCCCCGAACACACCACTGTCACCGATCACTGACCCCCCCGAGACACGTCACTGTCACTGATCACTGACCCCCGAACACACCACTGTCACCGATCACTGACCCCCGAGACACACCACTGTCACCGATCACTGACCCCCCGAACACACCACTGTCACCGATCACTGACCCCCCCGAGACACACCACTGTCATCGATCACTGACCCCCCGAGACACACCACTGTCACGGATCACTGACCCCCGAGACACACCACTGTCACCGATCACTGACCCCTGAGACACACCACTGTCACCGATCACTGACCCCCCGAACACACCACTGTCACCGATCACTGACCCCCCCCACCAGACACACCACTGTCACCGATCACTGACCCCCGAGACACAACACTGTCATCGATAACTGACCCCCGAGACACACCACTGTCACCGATCACTGACCCCCTGAGACACACCACTGTCACCGATCACTGACCCCCAACACACACCGTCACCGATCACTGACCCCCGAGACACAACACTGTCACCGATCACTGACCCCCGAGACACAACACTGTCACCGATCACTGACCCCCCCCACCAGACACACCACTGTCACCGATCACTGACCCCCCGAGACACAACACTGTCACCGATCACTGACCCCCAACACACACCGTCACCGATCACTGACCCCCCGAGACACACCACTGTCACCGATCACCGACCCCCCGAGACACAACACTGTCATCGATCACTGACCCCCAACACACACCGTCACCGATCACTGACCCCCGAGACACATCACTGTCACCGATCACTGACCCCCGAGACACATCACTGTCACCGATCACTGACCCCCCGAGACACACCACTGTCACCGATCACTGACCCCCCCGAGACACACCACTGTCACCGATCACTGACCCCCGAGACACAACACTGTCATCGATCACTGACCCCCGAGACACACCACTGTCATCGATCACTGACCCCCCGAACACACCACTGTCACCGATCACTGACCCCCGAGACACACCACTGTCACCGATCACTGACCCCCCGAGACACAACACTGTCACCGGTCACTGACCCCCGAGACACACCACTGTCATCGGTCACTGACCCCCCGAACACACCACTGTCACCGATCACTGACCCCCCGAGACACACCACTGTCACCGATCACTGACCCCCCGAACACACCATTGTCACCGATCACTGACCCCCGAGACACACCACTGTCACCGATCACTGACCCCCGAGACACACCACTGTCATCGATCACCGACCCCCCGAACACACCACTGTCACCGATCACTGACCCCCGAGACACACCACTGTCACCGATCACTGACCCCCGAGACACAACACTGTCATCGATCACTGACCCCCCGAACACACCACTGTCACCGATCACTGACCCCCCGAGACACACCACTGTCACCGATCACTGACCCCCGAGACACACCACTGTCACCGATCACTGACCCCCCGAGACACAACACTGTCATCGATCACTGATCCCCGAGACACACCACTGTCACCGATCACTGACCCCCCGAGACACAACACCGTCACCGATCACTGACCCCCCGAGACACACCACTGTCATCGATCACTGACCCCCCGAGACACAACACCGTCACCGATCACTGACCCCCCCGAGACACACCACTGTCACCGATCACTGACCCCCCCGAGACACACCACTGTCACCGATCACTGACCCCCCGAGACACACCACTGTCACCGATCACTGACCCCCCCGAGACACACCACTGTCACCGATCACTGACCCCCCCGAGACACACCACTGTCACCGATCACTGACCCCCCGAACACACCACTGTCACCGATCACTGACCCCCGAGACACACCACTGTCACCGATCACTGACCCCCGAGACACACCACTGTCACCGGTCACTGACCCCCGAGACACACCACTGTCACCGATCACTGACCCCCCGAGACACAACACTGTCATCGATCACTGACCCCCAACACACACCGTCACCGATCACACTGACCCCCGAGACACATCACTGTCACCGATCACTGACCCCCCGAACACACCACTGTCACCGATCACTGACCCCCGAGACACACCACTGTCACCGATCACTGACCCCCCGAGACACACCACTGTCACCGATCACTGACCCCCCGAGATACAACACTGTCACCGATCACTGACCCCCCCGAGACACAACACTGTCATCAGCCCCCAGTCCGATCACTGACCCCAGAGACACACCACTGTCACCGATCACTGACCCCCCGAGACACAACACTGTCATCTATCACTGACCCCCAACACACACCGTCACCGATCACTGACCCCCGAGACACACCACTGTCACCGATCACTGACCCCCGAGACACACCACTGTCACCGATCACTGACCCCCTGAACACACCACTGTCACCGATCACTGACCCCCCGAGACACACCACTGTCACCGATCACTGACCCCCTGAACACACCACTGTCACCGATCACTGACCCCCCGAGACACAACACTGTCACCGATCACTGACCCCCGAGACACACCACTGTCACCGATCACTGACCCCCGAGACACACCACTGTCACCGATCACTGACCCCCTGAACACACCACTGTCACCGATCACTGAACCCCCGAGACACACCACTGTCACCGATCACTGACCCCCGAGACACACCACTGTCACCGATCACTGACCCCCCCGAGACACACCACTGTCACCGATCACTGATCCCCCGAGACACACCACTGTCACCGATCACTGATCCCCCGAGACACACCACTGTCACCAACCACTGACCCCTGAGACACACCACTGACATCGATCACTGACCCCCGAGACACAACACTGTCACCGATCACTGACCCCCCGAGACACACCACTGTCATCAGCCCCCAGTCCGATCACTGACCCCTGAGACACACCACTGACATCGATCACTGACCCCCGAGACACAACACTGTCACCGATCACTGACCCCCGAGACACACCACTGACATCGATCACTGACCCCCGAGACACAACACTGTCACCGATCACTGACCCCCGAGACACACCACTGTCATCAGCCCCCAGTCCGATCACTGACCCCTGAGACACACCACTGACATCGATCACTGACCCCCGAGACACACCACTGACATCGATCACTGACCCCAGAGACACACCACTGTCACCGCCCATAGTTACACCAGCCCCCAGTCGAATCACTGACCTGAGGCAGCCCAGCATCACTGGCTTCCAATCAGAGAAAACAAGCTTCCCTGTCAACTATTTTCGACGATCAGTCGGCTGTATATTCAGTTAGCCATCTCTCTCCGGATGACCTGCGATCTAATCTTTCACAGCAGGCTGCCACACTGAACTTTATTTCTGACCTTACTGAAATCTGGAAAAGCCACATCTTTCACCCTGGTTGCTTCATCTCCAGCCCCCAACAGTGTTCTTGGACATAGCTGGTCAGGACCTGGAGATTATCTACCTTCATACCTTTTAAGACACGCAGTATCTTCTCTAATATAATGTGGACCATCCTGAAGACCATATAACAATTACAGCACGGTCCGTGCCGAACGCTTACTCTCACCTAGTCGCACCGACCTGCACTCAGCCCATAACCCTCCATTCCTTTCCTGTCCATATAGCTGTCCAATTTAACTTTAAACGACAACATCGAACCTGCCTCCACCACTTCTGCTGGAAGCTCGTTCCACACAGCTACCACTCTCTGAGTAAAGGCATCCCATTGACTCTTCCCAGTTCCCAAATCTTCAAGTCTTTCCCCACAGTAAAGGCAAAGGAGAAACATTCACTGGAGACCTTGCACATCTCCTGCCATTCCACACTCTGGTGCCCTCTTTTTGTTGTGAGGCCCTAACCTCTCTCTAGTTAATCTTTTCACCCGTAATAAACTTGCGAGATCTCTTCGTTTTTCCCTGAATTTTCTCTCTAAAGTATTGCATGCACCCCGTTTGGGGGCACAGTAGTGTCAGTAGCTACGCAGTAGCATAGCAGTTAGCGAAACGCTTCACAGCACTAGCGATCACAACATCAGGATTCAATCCCCATCACAGCCTGCGAGGAATCTGTACATTCTCCCCGTGGGCTTCCTCCCACCTTCCAAAGGCATTCGGATTAGGGTTAGCAGTTGTGGGCATGCTCGGTTGATACTGGAAGCATGGTGATACTTGCTGGCTGCTTTCGGACTGCGTTGGTCACTGACTTAAATGACACATTTCACTGATGTTCCGGTGTGCCATTGACAAATAAAGCTCATGTGGATCTAACCTTTTTTACTCCTCGAATTCTTCCTTCAGTACAGTCCTGTACCCCCGAGCTCATCCATGAATTTCCTTGGTATCAGCTGCCTGTCGTTCCTACCTGTGGATTCACACCCTCATCATCCAGCTTCCTTGCTCCTATCAGTCAGAATCTGGGAAAGCAACCAGGAATCCGGATAGATTTCTGAAATACACGCTATGCCACTTATTAAGAGGGACTTTGTACATCTTCCCAGTGCAGCTGTAAAGGGACAAATGGCCCGTTATGATCTGACCGAGCCAATCTCACACTGCGCTGCATCTACTGGTCCCTGCTTCGAACATTTCCAATGACAATGTCTCTTTGGGACAAAGATTCAGAAACCATTGAGTAGAGAGACTTCAAAACCACCAGCAAAATGGTCTTCATGACATCTTCTTTCCCTCTCTTCACCCCCATCTCTCCCGGCCCTTCCCTACCCCTCCCCCTCTTCCCCTTCCCCCTCCCCACCCCCTCTTCCCCCTCCCCTACCCCTCTTCACCCTCCCCCTCCCCTACACCCTTCCCAACCCCTCTTCACCATCCCCTTCCCCTCCCCACCCCCTCTTCCCTTTCCCCTCCCCACCCCCTCTTCCCCCTCCCCTACCACTCTTCACCCTCCCCCTCCCCTACCCCTCTTCACCCTTCCCCTCCCCTACACCCTTCCCAACCCCTCTTCACCATCCCCTTCCCCTCCCCTCCCCCTCTTCCCCTTCCCCTCCCCACCCCCTCTTCCCCCTCCCCTCCCCACCCCCTCTTCCCCTTCCCCTCCCCACCCCCTCTTCCCCCTCCCCTACCCCTCTTCACCCTCCCCCTCCCCTACACCCTTCCCAACCCCTCTTCACCATCCCCTCCCCACCCCCTCTTCCCCCTCCCCTACCCCTCTTCACCCTTCCCCTCCCCTACACCCTTCCCACCCCCTCTTCCCCCTCCCCTCCCCACCCCCTCTTCCCCTTCCCTTCCCCACCCCCTCTTCCCCCTCCCCTACCACTCTTCACCCTTCCCCTCCCCTACACCCTTCCCAACCCCTCTTCACCATCCCCTTCCCCTCCCCACCCCCTCTTCCCCCTCCCCTACCCCTCTTCACCCTCCCCCTCCCCTACCCCTCTTCACCCTTCCCCTCCCCTACACCCTTCCAACCCCTCTTCACCATCCCCACCCCCTCCCCACCCCCTCTTCCCTTTCCCCTCCCCACCCCCTCTTCCCCCTCCCCTACCACTCTTCACCCTCCCCCTCCCCTACCCCTCTTCACCCTTCCCCTCCCCTACACCCTTCCCAACCCCTCTTCACCATCCCCTTCCCCTCCCCACCCCCTCTTCCCTTTCCCCTCCCCACCCCCTCTTCCCCCTCCCCTACCACTCTTCACCCTCCCCCTCCCCTACCCCTCTTCACCCTTCCCCTCCCCTACACCCTTCCCAACCCCTCTTCACCATCCCCTTCCCCTCCCCACCCCCTCTTCCCTTTCCCCTCCCCACCCCCTCTTCCCCCTCCCCTACCACTCTTCACCCTCCCCCTCCCCTCCCCACCCCCTCTTCCCCTTCCCCTCCCCACCCCCTCTTCCCCTTCCCCCTCCCCACCCCCTCTTCCCCTTCCCCTACCACTCTTCACCCTCCCCCTCCCCTACACCCTTCCAACCCCTCTTCACCATCCCCTTCCCCTCCCCACCCCCTCTTCCCCTTCCCCTCCCCACCCCCTCTTCCCCCTCCCCTACCACTCTTCACCCTCCCCCTACCCTACCCCCTCACCCTCCCCCTACCCTACCCCTCTTCACCCTTCCCCTCCCCTACACCCTTCCCAACCCCTCTTCACCATCCCCTTCCCCTCCCCACCCCCTCTTCCCCTTCCCCTCCCCACCCCCTCTTCCCCTTCCCCTCCCCACCCCCTCTTCCCCTTCCCTTCCCCACCCCCTCTTCCCCCTTCCCTACCACTCTTCACCCTCCCCCTCCCCTACCCCTCTTCACCCTTCCCCTCCCCTACACCCTTCCCAACCCCTCTTCACCATCCCCTTCCCCTCCCCACCCCCTCTTCCCCTTCCCCTCCCCTACCACTCTTCACCCTCCCCCTCCCCTACCCCTCTTCACCCTTCCCCTCCCCTACACCCTTCCCAACCCCTCTTCACCATCCCCTTCCCCTCCCCACCCCCTCTTCCCCTTCCCCTCCCCACCCCCTCTTCCCCCTCCCCTACCACTCTTCACCCTCCCCCTCCCCTACCCCTCTTCCCCTTCCCTTCCCCACCCCCTCTTCCCCCTCCCCTACCACTCTTCACCCTTCCCCTCCCCTACACCCTTCCAACCCCTCTTCACCATCCCCTTCCCCTCCCCACCCCCTCTTCCCCTTCCCCTCCCCACCCCCTCTTCCCCTTCCCTTCCCCACCCCCTCTTCCCCCTCCCCTACCACTCTTCACCCTCCCCCTCCCCTACCCCTCTTCACCCTTCCCCTCCCCTACACCCTTCCCAACCCCTCTTCACCATCCCCTTCCCCTCCCCACCCCCTCTTCCCCTTCCCCTCCCCACCCCCTCTTCCCCCTCCCCTACCACTCTTCACCCTCCCCCTCCCCTACCCCTCTTCCCCTTCCCTTCCCCACCCCCTCTTCCCCCTCCCCTACCACTCTTCACCCTTCCCCTCCCCTACACCCTTCCAACCCCTCTTCACCATCCCCTTCCCCTCCCCACCCCCTCTTCCCCTTCCCCTCCCCACCCCCTCTTCCCCCTCCCCTACCACTCTTCACCCTCCCCCTCCCCTCCCCCTCTTCCCCTTCCCTTCCCCACCCCCTCTTCCCCCTCCCCTACCACTCTTCACCCTCCCCCTCCCCTACCCCTCTTCACCCTTCCCAATCCCTCTTCACCATCCCTTTCCCCTTTCCCCTACCCTTCACCCCCTCTCTTCCCCTCCCCACCTCCTCTTCCCCTTACCCCCCCACCTCCACTTCCCCTTACCCCCCCACCTCCACTTCCCCTTACCCCCCCACCTCCTTCCCCTTACCCCCCACCTCCACTTCCCTCCCCATCACTCCTCTCCCTTTCCTACCCCAATCCTCGCTGCTCAGCAGGTTGTCCGCGAAGAACCGACTGTCCAGCTCCGTTGCCATGGCGCCTGAAGATAGGGTGTTGTCCGCCCCTCCGTTTCCTGAGCGCGACGCCTCAAAAGTCAATTGTCGGCCTTCTATTCCAACCTGACACCCTCAAAAGGCCCAGGCCCATCACCGGAAACCCACCCCTCCCCCTCACTGAGTGACGAAGCGCTTGACCAATCCCCAACAGGAGCCGCTCACATCGCTCAGTGTTTGCCCAATCACTAGGCACAATCCGCTCCCATCGTTCAGGGATTGGCCAATCCGTGCCCCACAGACCGTTTCTGCAGCTTGACCTATCGCCGCGCAAAACCCATTAAATTTGGTGACGGATTGTCCAATCCTAGTCAAGAATTAGCACACAGCGCTCTGAGATCGGCCAATCACCACCACCAATCCGTTCCGACGATCAGGAGTCGGCCAATCCCAGCATAGAAGCTGTTCCCATCGTGCTGAGCAGCCGTCGCCTCATTCGATTGGCGGACGGTTCCATCAATCAACGTCGGGGCCAGCCGCGGAAGTCCTGACTGCGGCCGGTAGCTCAGCGTCCTGGGCGAGGGAGCCGGGGGAGCTCGGCAGGCCAGGCAGCAGCTATCGGTGGGGAACAATTCCAGTCCTATTCAGTCCTGCCGAGGGGCCTCGGCCCGAAACGTCGACTGGACTTTACTTTCCCCATAGATGCTGCCTGGCCGGCTGAGTACCCCCAGCTTGAATTTCCAGCACCTGTCGATGTTTTAGTTCGGGACAAGCAACAACAGAGAACGAACCCCTTCCTCACCTGCCATCCACTCACACACACACAGACCCACGGCACAGGTGCACAGTTAGGCCCTTCAGCCCGTCCAGCACCTCTGCCATTCCATCAGGCCTGAGTTTGTGTCCCTCTCAACTCCATTCTGCCGCCTTCTCCCCTTAACCTTTGACGCCCTGACTAATCAAGAACAGATCAACCCAATGACTTGTCCTTCGCTGCTGTCTGAAACACAGAAATCCTACAGCACAATACAGGCCCTTCGGCCCACAAAGTTGTGCTGAACATGTCCCTATCTTAGAAATTACCTAGGATTACCCATAGCCCCCTATTTTTCTAAGCTTCATATACCTATCCAAAAGTCTCTTAAAAGACCCACCACCACCACAGTTGCCAGCAGCCCATTCATAGTCATAGTCATAGTCATACTTTATTGATCCTGAGGGAAATTGGTTATTGGAATTCCACACATTCATCACTCTCTGAGTAAAAAACTTACCCCTGACATCTCTTCTGTACCTACTCCCCAGCACCTTAAAGCTGTGTCCTCTTCTGGCAACCATTTCAGCCCTGGGAAAAAGCCCCTGACTATCCACACTCTCATCATCTTATACACCTCTATCAGGTCACCTCTCATCCTCTGTCGCTCCAAGGAGAAAAGGCCAAGTTCACTCAACCTATTCTTATAAGGCATGCTCCCCAATCCGGGCAACATCCTTGCACCCTTTCTATAGTTTCCACATCCTTCCTGCAGTGAGGCGACCAGAACCGAGCACAGTACTCCAAGTGGGATCTGACCAGGGTCCTATATAGCTGCAACATTACCTCTCGGCTCCTAAATTCAATTCCACGATTGATGAAGGCCAATACACTGTATGCCTTCTTAACAACACAGTCAACCTGCGCAGATGCTTTGAGTGTCCTATGGTCTCTGACCCCAAGATCCCTCTGATCCTCCACACTGCCAAGAGTCTTACCATTAATACTATATTCTGCCATTGTATTTGACCGACCAGAATGAACCACTTCACACTTATCTGGGTTGAACTCCATCTGCCACTTCTCAGGCCAGTTTTGCATCCTATCAATGTCCCACTGTAACCTCTGACAACCCTCCACAATATCCACAACACCCCCAACCTTTGTGTCATCAGCAAATTTACTAACCCATCCCTCCACTTCCAATGAATTCCACAGATTCATCACTCTCTGGCGAAAGATGTTCCTTCTCATCTCTTTCCTAAATGGACATCCCTCTATTCTGAGGCTATGCCTTCTGGTCCCAGACTCCCCCACCATAGGAAATATCCTCTCCACACCCACTCTATCTGTGCCTTTTGGTCCCAGACTCCCCCACTATAGGAAACATCCTCTCCACATCCACTCTATCTGTGCCCTCTGGTCCTAGACTCCCCCACTACAGGAAACATCCTCTCCACATCCACTCTATCTGTGCGCTCTGGTCCTAGACTCCCCCACTATAGGAAACATTCTCTCCACATCCACTCTATCTGTGCCCTCTGGTCCTAGACGCCCCCACTATAGGAAACGTCCTCTCCACGTCCACTCTTATCTGTGTCCTCTGGTCCTAGACTCCCCCACCATAGGAAACATCCTTTCCACATCCACTCTATCTGTGCCCTCTGGTCCTAGACTCCCTCACTACAGGAAACATCCTCTCCACATCCACTCTATCTGTGCCCTCTGGTCCTAGACTCCCCCACTATAGGAAACATTCTCTCCACATCCACTCTATCTGTGCCCTCTGGTCCTAGACTCCCCCACTATAGGAAACATCCTCTCCACATCCACTCTATCTGTGTCCTCTGGTCCTAGACTCTCCCACTATAGGAAACATCCTCTCCACATCCACTCTATCTGTGCCCTCTGGTCCTAGACTCCCCCTCTATAGGAAACATCCTCTCCACATCCACTCTATCTGTGCCCTCTGGTCCTAGACTCCCCCACTATAGGAAACATCCTCTCCACATCTACTCTATCTGTGCCCTCTGGTCCTAGACTCCCCCACTACAGGAAACATCCTCTCCACATCCACACTATCTGTGCCCTCTGGTCCTAGACTCCCCCACTATAGGAAACATCCTCTCCACATCCACTCTATCTGTGCCCTCTGGTCCTAGACTCCCCCACTATAGGAAACATCCTCTCCACATCCACTCTGTCTGTGTCCTCTGGTCCTAGACTCCCCCACTATAGGAAACATCCTCTCCACATCCACTCTATCTGTGTCCTCTGGTCCTAGACTCCCCCACTATAGGAAACATCCTCTTCACATCCACTCTATCTGTGTCCTCTGGTCCTAGACTCCCCCACTATAGGAAACATCCTCTCCACATCCACTCTATCTGTGCCCTCTGGTCCTAGACTCTCCCACTGTAGGAAACATCCTCTCCACATCCACTCTATCTGTGTCCTCTGGTCCTAGACTTCCCCACCGTAGGAAACATCCTCTCCACATCCACTCTATCTGTGTCCTCCGGTCCTAGACTCCCCCACCATAGGGAACATCCTCTCCATATCCACTCTATCTGTGCCCTCTGGTCCCAGACTCCCCCACTACAGGAAACATCCTCTCCACATCCACTCTATCTGTGTCCTCTGGTCCTAGACTCCCCCACTATAGGAAACATCCTCTCCACATCCACTCTATCTGTGCCCTCTGGTCCTAGACTCCCCCACTATAGGAAACATCCTCTCCACATCCACTCTATCTGTGTCCTCTGGTCCTAGACTCCCCCACTATAGGAAACATCCTCTCCACATCCACTCTATCTGTGTCCTCTGGTCCTAGACTCCCCCACTATAGGAAACATCCTCTCCACATCCACTCTATCTGTGTCCTCTGGTCCTAGACTCCCCCACTATAGGAAACATCCTCTTCACATCCACTCTATCTGTGTCCTCTGGTCCTAGACTCCCCCACTATAGGAAACATCCTCTCCACATCCACTCTTTTGAGGCCTTTCAATAATCAATAGGGTTCTATAAGATACCCCCTCATTCTTCTAAACTCCAGTAAGTACAGACACAGAGCCATAGAAAACTCCTCACTTGATAACCTTTTCATTGCTGGGATCATTCTCGTAACCTCCTCTGGACCCCCTCCAATGTCGGCATGTCTTTTCGCAAATAAGGGACCCAAAGCTGCTCACGGTACTCGAAGTGCAGTTTGACCGATGCCTTATAAAGCCTCAGAAATCTGTCAGATTCAAGATTATTTCATATTATTTCCAATGCGCAAGTGTAAAGGAGAACAAAATAATTTTTACTCCTGATCATTGCAGCACAAAAATGAAAACAAAAACCCCACAACTATAAATACATAAGTTGGCTGATATACATTGATTGATCGTATGCTCGGCATGGGAGTGCCTCCACATAAGTCGACTCTGACAGGAAATGGTATAGCAGTGGTGGTTGGGGGTGGGGGTTGTTGATTAGCCTTACTGCTTGAGGAAAGTAACTGTTTTAAAGCAGGATCTCCCAGTGGCCACACATTTTAATTCCACGTCCCATTCCCATTCTGACATGTCTATCCATGGCCTCCTCTACTGTAAAGATGAAGCCACACTCAAGTTGGAGGAACAACACCTTATATTCCGTCTGGGTAGCCTCCAACCTGATGACATGAACATTGACTTCTCAAACTTCCGCGAATGCCCCACCTCCCCCTCGTACCCCATCTGTTAATTATTTTTATGCACACATTCTTTCTCTCACTCTCCTTTTTCTCCCTCTGTCCCTCTGAATATACCTCTTGCCCATCCTCTGGGTCCCCTCCCACCTCCTTTTCTTTCTTCCCGGACCTCCTGTCCCATGATCCTCTCATATCCCCTTTGCCAATCACCTGTCCAGCTCCTGGCTCCATCCCTCTCCCTCCCGTCTTCTCCTATCATTTCGGATCTCCCCCTCCCCCTCCCGCTTTCAAATCTCTTACTAGCTCTTCCTTCAGTTAGACCTGATGAAGGGTCTCGGCCTAAAACGTCGACGGTATCTCTTCCTACAGATGCTGCCTGGCCTGCTGCGTTCACTAGCAACTTTGATGTGTGTTGCTTGAATTTCCAGCATCTGCAGAATGCCTCGTGTTTGTGTTTCACTCCCTGATGGGAATGGGGCAGTGCAGGAGGAGGGTGGGTAGAATCCTCATAGTGTTACTGGCCCCTTTCTGTATAAGTGTCAGTGGCAGGTCGGCTGGTGCCAGGGAGGCACCGGGCAGCTTGATGTACCCGCTGTATAGCCCTCCTGTCTGCCACAGAGCACTTTCCGGAGCAAGCAGTGATACAGCGTGTTAGGCTGCCCTCTACTGTGCGTCTGGAGAATGACATGAGTATGGACGTGCAAAGTCCAGCCCTCTTCTGCCTCCTCTGAAAGCGGAGGCCTTGGTGAGCCTTCCTTGTTGAAACTTCCTGATTGTATCGAGTGGTGTTCAGGAGCGATGAGAGGTTGTGTGTGCTGTGAACTTTTCTGATTGTGTAGAATGTGTTCTGGGACCATGTGGAGGCTTGAATGAGGTTCTGAGATGGGCAGTATCTTTCCTGACTGTGTTTTGGGATGATGTGAGGTTGTGGGTGAGGTGAGTTTTCCTGACTGTATAGAATATGTTTTGGGCAAATGTGAGGTTGTGAGTGAGGTGAGTTTTCCTGACTGTGTGGAATGTCCACCAGTCCTCCAGGTTCGGGAGTTCAGCTGAGAGTAAACAATCCTGAATGTTCTAACGAAACTGATATGAACAACAGTGAAGAAACCTTGTACATCTGTGTGTGTCGGTACAGTATTCCTGGGTCTCCATCCGGGACTGGCACGATGGACAGCAGTGAAAACCGACTGGGAGCTGAAGGCACAATGAAGGAAGCCCCGAACACCGCCTCCGTTGCTGGCCTAAACAATGTAACAGGCAGAAAGTACGTTCACCTATCAAAATATTTCTCTGCACAGAGAGGGAGTCCCCGCACACATTCAATGCAGAACCAGAAAGAGCTCAGCAAGGATCACATTTGCCACGAGAGTTTAGTGGCGTACATTCCATCTCAGGACCGTGTCAAACAGGCTCTGGACAAACTGACTGATGTAATCAGCAGACACAAAACACACACCCTGATGCCTTCCCCATTGTTTTCAGGGGATTTTAACTAGGTTTGCCTGACAAAGTCTCTAAATAATTATTACCATCTTGTGGAACTAGAAGAACCAACACCCCACTCCTGCTGTTGAAAGACAGCGGTACACTCAATGCACTGCACCCTGCCACACACACCCTCATGCCGGGAAGTCTGGTCACCTGGCTGTATTCTATACTCCCTGAGTATAGGCAGAGACTGAGCACTGCAGTGAGGACCAAGAAGGGACGGACAGGAGCGCCTACAGGACTGGACTGTATTCAGGGATTCATCTTTGAGTCTGGATGGATACGCCACAGCCGTCACTGCCTTCATTAAAACCTGTGTGGATGAGTGTGTGCCTACAAGAACTTACTGTATGTATCCGAACCAAAAGCCGTGAATGAACCGGGAGTTTGTTAATCTGCTGAGGGCCAGATCTCTGCGACTCCAGTCTGGCAGCCCGGGTCTGGACAAGAAAACCTGGCAGTACTCATGGCAGGCTACCTCAAGAGCAAAGAAACCATTCCATACAAGGTAGCAGGTGAAATCAGATGGATGTCAATTCTGGAAGGGTTTGCAGGCCATTGCCTCCCGAGAAGCCAACCTGACATCATGAAAGACTTCGCCCCCAGATGAGCTGAATGCCTTTTATGCTGGCTTTGAAAGGGAGAATAAAACTACAGCTTTGAGGATCCCTACAGCACCCGGTGACCCCGATGACTCCCAAGTCCGTCAGCAGTTCTGATTTTTGAATTTTCTCTCCATTTACAAAATAGTCCAAGTCTTTGTTCATTCTGCCAAAGTGCACGACCATGTGCTTCCCTACTTTATGTTCTATCTGCCACTTCTTTGCCCTTTCCCCCAATCTGTCTGAGTCTTTCTGCAGATTCCCTGCTTCCTCAACACTACCTGCCCCTCCACCTATCTTCGTATCGTCCATAAACCTGGCCACAAAGCCATCAATTCCTTCGTCCAAATAACTGACGTGCAACATGAAAAAAATCGGCCCCAACACTGACTGCTCCGGCAAACCACTGGTCACTGGCAGCCAAACAGAAAAGGCTCCCTTTATTCCTGCTCTTTGTCTCCTGCTAATCAGCTGATCCCCTGTCCATGCTGGTACCTGGACTGTAATACCTTGGGCTCTTATTTCTTTCGTGTGCAGTACCTTGTCAAAGGCCTTCTGAAAATCCAAGTATACAACATGCACTGACTCTCCCTCAAAACATTGCAACAGATTGGTCAGGCAAGATTTCCCCTTAAGGAACCATACCGACTCTGGTCAATTTTGTCATGTGCCCTGAAGCTTCATCCTTAATAAGACTCCAAAATCTTTCCAGCCACTGAAGTCAGGCCTATAATTTCCTTTCTTCTGCCTCCCTCCCTTCTTGAAGAGTGAAGTGAGATTTGCAGTTTTCCAGTTGTCAGGAACCATGCCAGAATCTAGCAGAATGGCTGGTCCTCTACTCTCTCACAACTAGAAGTAGCCTCCACACATCCACTCCATCCAAACCTTTCATCATCTCTGTTCTTCAGCTTCAGGTCTCACCCAGTCTCAGCAGGGATAGGGTGGTTTTTTGGCCTGGCCCACCAACATCAGCATTCGATGGGATCATCACTCATGATTTCTATCGCCACCAACGAGTGTCAGTACCCCTACCCTCCCGCGCCCCCGAGACCATCGATATTGGAAATCCATGCGAGTCGAGAAGTCGAGGCCTGAGACACTCCTTGGTCATGAGTCAAAATTGTGATTGGTGAGCCCCGGGGTCGGCAAAGGAAGAGGGTGCGGGGGCCATGGACTGGAGGTTCAAAGTTCAAAGTAAATTTATTATCAAAGTACTCTGCGTACACGTCACCAGAAGCAACCAGGAGATTTGTTTTATTGTGTGCAATCGCAGTAAATCCAAGAAACACAACAGAACTAATGAAAGACCATACATGACAGGACGGACAAACAACCAAGGTGTGAAAGACAACAAACTGCGCAAATGCAATAAATAAATAAACAATAAATATCAAGAAGAGTCCTTGAAAGTGAGTTCATAGGTTCTGGGAACAGTTCAGCGCTGGGACAAGTGAAGTTATCCCCTCTGTTCCAAGGTCCCGATAGTCGAGGTATTATAACTGTTCTTGAATCTGGTGCTGAGAGTCTTGAAGCTCCTGTCCCTTCTTCCTGATGGCAGCAGCGAGAAGGGAGCATGTCCTGGATGGTGGGGGCCCTTGATAAGGATGTTGCTTTGGAGTTCGATGTCTGCAAGTTTGAGAGTCTGTCTGGAGTCCTTGAGGCAGCCTGCCCTGGGGTCAGGGGTGTGTCTGTATGTGGAAAAGGGGCTGTTTTACTGTTGTTGCCTTGTTTAGTTCTATGGTTGTTGCTTACGTTGCTCTGCTGAACATTACGGGCATGCTATGTTGGAGCCAGAGCGTGTAGCGACACTTACGACTGCCCCCGAAAACCTTTGGGAGTGTGTCAATGCAAACGACTCTTGTCACTGCATGCGTGATGGATTAATTAATTCACCAATACACCTGTGTGCCTGTGTGGGCGTGTGGCCAAGTGGTTAAGGCATTGGACTAGCGACCTCAAGGTTCTGAGTTCGAGCCCCAGCCGAGGGAACGTGTTGTGTCCTTGAGCAAGGCACTTAATCACACATTGCTCTGCGGTGACACCGGTGCCAAGCTGTATGGGTCCTAATGCCCTTCCCTTGGACAACATTGGTGTTGTGGAGGGGGGAGACTTGCAGCATGGGCAACTACTGGTCTTCCATACAACCTTGCCCAGGCCTGCGCCCTGGAGAGTGAAGACCTTCCAGGTGCAGATCCATGGTCTCGCAAGTCTAACGGATGCCTTAATTTAACATCTGTGCCCTTGCCACTCTATTTTCAGTTTGCCAAAAGGAACCATCTCCCTCCTCCCTCTTCACCAGTCACTCACGTTCTTGCGGTTGGAGAGGCAACTTTTCAGCTCATAAACCGCCAATGACTCTTCCCCAGTGCGGAAATAGAGGGTATTCCATGTAGATGTGCTCAATGGTGAATTTTCCATCCAAGGGCAAGTGTTTCCATACCAGGCTGTGATGCAGCCTGTCAATATCCTCTCTACTACACATCTATAGAAGCTTGTCAAAGTTTTAGATGTCATCCTGAATCTCCACGAACTCCTAAGGAGTTGCTGTGCTTTCTGTGTAATTGCACTTACAGTACGTGCTGGGCCCATGACAGGTCCTCTGAAATAGTAACACCCAGGAATTTGAAATTGCCGACCCTCTCCCCCTCTGATCCTCCAGGGAGGTCTGGCTTGTGGACCTCTGGTTTCCCTCCCCTTAAGTCTACGGTCAGTTCCTTCGTCTTGCTGACATTGGATTGTTATGACACCACTATGTTGGACCCGGGACAGATCTTCAGAGATGTTGACGCCCAGGAATTTGAAACTGCTCACCCTTTCAAATGCTGATCCCTTGACAAGGACTGGTATGTGTTCTCCCAATTTCCTCTTCCACAATCATTTCCTTTGTCTTACCCAGTGCAAGGTTGTTGTCGTGACCCCACACAACCAACTGATCTACCTCAGCTCTGTGATCAGAGATAAAGGAAGAGAGATATCTCAACTCCGAGCCTGTTTCTGATTGTAACTCCTGTACGCCCCCTCGGCACCACCTGAGATTCTGGTCAGCACAGTCGTGCTATCTGCATTTGCACTGCCTAGCCCAGACATCCCAACTCTCCCGGAAGTTCTGGGAGCCTCCCGCATATGAATAGTGGCTCCCTGATGCCTGCAAATTGTATACAATATCACAGAAATCAATTTTTTTGAGAGCAAGCGAGAGAGAGAGAGAGAGACCACGAGAGAGAGAGAGCGCGCCATGGCAGAGTGTTCCAAAAAAATATATAAAACGTACGTCACCCCAGACTACACTAAAGTGTACCCCTGCCTAATAGGGGTCAAAATAATGACAGTGTTGCTCGCTGCACTGTTTGCAACAGTGACTTTTCTATTGCCCACGGTGGGTTAAGACTGTAAAAGACATGTTGAGGTGAGTTTAACAGGTGTCATTCGTTCATTAGCATAGCTAACATTATTTAAACTAGCTGGCGAGCTGCTAAGGAGCTGCTCTATTGCAGACATCCCACCTCTCCCGGAAGTCTCCCGCAAATTGATAGTGCTACCTCCCTGAAATCAGTTTTTGCAGGGTGGGATGTCTGGACTAGCCACATAGTGTTTGAGAAAATACAGCATTCTTGAAATGTGCCTGTGTTAATTGTGCTTGTCAAATTTCATCCCCAAAGTAGCAGTATAACAGATCTATGGTAACGCACACACATTGCTGGAGGAACAGTAGATCAGGCAGCATTTATGGAGAGGAATAAATACTCGATGTTTCAGGCTGAGACCCTTCATCAGGACGGGAAATGAAGGGGGGGGGGGGGAACCAGAATAAGCAGATGGGGGGGGGAGAGGGGAGAGGAGTACAGGCTGCAGGTGAAAGGTGAGAGACCAGGTGAGGGGAAAGATGGGTGGGTGAGGGAGGGAGGGATGAAGTGGGTAGCTGGGAGGTGAAAGGTGGGAAAGGTTGAGGGCTGGAGAGGAAGGAATCTGATAGGAGAGGAGAGTGGACTGTGGATGAAAGGGAAGGTGGGGGGGGGGAGTGCACCAGGGGGAGGTGATGGGCAGGTGAAAACAAGAGGTAAGAGGGGACGATACACTTCTGATCCGTGGGCTTTTGCCAGAGATGTCCCAGGCTGTAGAAGCGTGTGCTGAGGGACACAGTGAAGCTCGGCCCAGCCAATGCAAAGGCTCTGCGGGGAAGCAGTGGACTCTCGTCAACACTCGATGTACCGTTAACATTATGGCGTTTCAGACGTGATGAGTGCAAACTGTGAAGAAAGCTCTTTTTATATTTCCTTGCAATACACTTTTAGGACTAAAGTTTATTTCTGAAGAAACGATTTCCCCCACTTGCTAACAGGAGAAAATTTGCAGACTCTGGAAATCCAAGCAACACACACAAAATGCCCTAAACATCGACAATACTATTTTTCCATAGACGTTGCCCGGCCTGCTGAGTTCCTCCAGCCTTTTGTGTGTGTCGCTTCCCGACTCGCTTCTCATTCCCAGCTCCGCTCCCTCCGGCAGATCCTCCAAGTCCGAAGTCCCCCATTTGACATTGCAAAGGTGCGTCTGGTCCTGTCACGCAATGATGCTGAAAACTAATTCACACCTTTACGTGGAATAGACCAGATTACTGCAATGCACCGTTCACTGGCCTTCCAAAGCAATCAATTGACAAACTTCATCTCATTCAGAATGTCACTGCTAGACCTTTAATCAAAACTAGGATGAGGGAACATATCACTCCCATACTAGATGGTTTCCTGGATATTTTAGAATTGATTTTAAAGTTCTCTTACTTGGATTTAAAGTGCATCACAGAAGTGATTTTGTTTTATAATACTGATTGAGTATAAGTTAATACTGCTTATAATACTGCTAGAGTATAATACTGCTTCTTCCACTGGTCTCTTAAGCGATCTCCCTAAAAGCGAATTGAACTACGCTCCCGATCTGTGGAATTCAACACCTAAAACCCGAAGGGATGCAGACTCAGTACAGTTTTAAACACCAGATCAAAACCTATTTATTTATTGTTGCTTTTAACTAACACCTTTTTCTTTCATTTTCTTTTTTTTAAACTTTATTTTCTCTTTCAAAATTTTATTAGTTTCTGCGTAGAAGAGTACAGAGTACAAAAAGATATACAAGTCAAAAGAAAAAATAAAATAGTACCAAATCCATTGTATTAAAAACAGTTACAATCACAAAACCCTGTATTCATAAAAATTAAATGGTACTATTGAAATATAATAATTTTGTTATACAGAAAAAAAAAATCAAAACCCACCTTCAAAGTCAGAGCTGTTAGGGAAAGCAAGATAAAAGGGGGGAGAAACCCTTATCATATAATAAAATATATTATTAGCCACCATCTGTACTTTTACAACAAATCAGAGGTTTTGAAAATAACTCAAAAATGGTCCCCACAATGTATAAAAGTCTTGGCTAGATTCAAAAACTGAACAAGGGATCTTCTCTAGATTTAAACATGACATAACATCTCGTAAACATTGAGCATGAGTAGACGGAACGCCATCCTTCCATTTAAGCAAGAGCGCCCTCCTAGCTTACAAGAGAGACGAAAGCCAAAATATGCAAATCAGGTGTCTCTAAGATAAAGTCTTTTCCTCCAACAATACCAAATAATGCGCTCAAAGGGTTAGGCTTAAAATTTACCTTGAAAAGTACCGAGAAAGTTTGGAATACTTCCTCCCAGTATCTTTCAAGGATCAGACATGTCCAAAACATGTGAATTAATGAAGCTTCTCCATTATTACATCTATCACAGAAAGGAGATATATCCGAATAAAAACGAGATAGTTTATCTTTAGACATGTGAGCCCCACGAACCACTTTAAATTGTCAGAGGGAATGAAGGGCACATAACGATGAAGTGTTAACCAATTTAAAAATTTCATTCCAAGTTTCCTCAGAGACTGAAGTCTGTAAATCTTGTTCCCAAAGATTTTTAATTTTGTCTATAGGAACATTTCTCATTCCTAGCAACATACCATAAATATTGGATATTGAACCATTATAAAAAGGTTTCAAATTAAAAATTACATCTAATAAGTCCTTATTGGAACTTATAGGAAATGTATATAGTTGAGAACACAAAGTCTCGAATTTGTAAATAAATGAAAAAAGTGAGTTTTGGGTAAACTATATTTAGCTGACATTTGCTCAAACGAAAGAAGACTTCCTGCAACAAACAAATCCTGGAAGTATTTAATACCCAATCTATCCCATTCTTTAAAAACTGAATCAGTCATCAAAGGTTTAAAAAAATAGTTAGAACAAATGGGACCAGACAAAGAAAATCTCAATAGGCCAAAGAATTTCCTAAATTGTACCCAGATCCTCAAAGTATGCTTAACTACCAAATTTTCAGTTAGTTTACTAAAGGATAAAGTGAGTGAGGATCCGAGAAGAGAAATAATAGAAAATTTATTAACAGGGTTACCTTCTAAAAAAACCCATAACCGACAGTCCTCATGGTTAATATAGTATGCCCAAAACGTAAGATTTTGTATATTTACTGCCCAATAATAAAACCTAAAATTTGGAAAAACTAAACCTCCATTCTTCTTAAATTTTTGAAGATAAACTTTATTTAGTCAAGAATGTTTGTTTTTCCATATATAAGATATAATAGAATTGAGAGAGTCAAGAAAATTTAGGAATGAAAACAGGTAATGCCTGAAAAAGGTATATAAATTTAGGTAAAATATTCATTTTAATGGAGTTAATTCAGCCAATCAAGGATAATGAAAAAGGCGACCAGTTTGATAGTGTTCTCTTTACAAAATTCAGTAAGGTAAGAACATTTTCATTAAATAGGTATTTATAATTCTTGGTGATTGTTACACCCAAATACTTAAATTGATTTCTTACAATTTTAAAAGGAAGGTTAGTATTAATAACAAATTATTCAGAGGAAAAAGTTCACTCTCATGTAAGTTCAGTTTGTATCCTGAAAACTGGCTAACACAAGAACGTAGAGAAAGCGCAGGACGTAGTGAAGTCTCGACGTTAGAAATAAAAAGCAATAGGTCATCAGCACAAAGCGAAACTTTATGAACTGTCCCTCTCCTTAGAACACCAGTAATATCATTAGATTCTCGAAAAGCAACGGCTAAGGGTTCTAAAGCCAAATCAAAGAGCAAAGGGCTCAGGGGACAACCTTGTCCAGTTCCACGTTGAAGTTTAAAAGGATTGGAATACTGAAAATTAGTAAGGACCCTAGCAGAAGGAGATAGATAAAGTAATTTAATCCATTGAATAAAATCGGGCCCAAAATTAAATTTTTCTAAAGTTTTATATAAATAATTCCATTCAACTCGATCAACAGCCTTCTCAGCATCCAAAGAAATCACACATTCCAATATGTGAAGGGGAATAAACAATGTTTAATAAATGATGAATATTAAAGTGGGAATATCGATTTTTAATAAATCCTGTCTGATCATCAGAAATGATAGATGGTAAAATATTTCCAATTCTACGGGCCAGAACTTTAGATAGGATTTTAGTATCAACATTAAGTAAAGAGATTGGTCTGTATGAAGAGCATTTGGTTGGGTTCTTATTCTTTTTAAGAATAAGTGAAATAGAAGCTTCATAAAAAAATTGTGGCAACCTACCCAACTTAAAGGAGTCTGAAAAAACTGCACATAAATGAGGTATAAGCAGTAAGGAAAAAGCCTTATAAAATTCCGCAGAAAATCCATCAAGACCCGGAGCTTTCCCCGAGTGCAAGGAACGTACAGCCTCGGCAATTTCCTCATACAAAATAGGTTGATCCAACTGTTTTTGGTTATCAACAGAATGTGCAGGAATGTTTAATTGATCTAAAAATTATTCATTACAGTATCTTTGGGAGGGTCAGAACTATAAAGATTAGAATAAAATTCTTTAAAAATATTGTTTATTACTAAATGGTCAGTTGTCCTATCACCATTGACTTTACAAATTTCTTTAATTTGCCATTTAGCTATAAAGGTTTTTAATTAGTTAGCCAATAATTTTTTTTGGATCTCCCCCTCCCCCTCCAATTTTCAAATCCCTTACTCACTCTTCCTTCAGTTAGTCCTGACGAAGGGTCTCGGCCTGAAACGCCGACTGCACCTCTTCCTAGATGAGGTGTGTTGTTTGATGTGTGTTGTTTGAATTTCCAGCATCTGCAGAATTCCTGTTGTTAGCCCATAATTTACCTGTTTTGCCTCCGTGGATATAAAATTGACTTCTATCTTTTAAAAGTTGAGTTTCAATTGGATAAAAAGAGGAACATGCCTTTTATATAAAGCAAGATATGGAGCCAAGGCATATTTTTGGTCTCATTGTTTCAACTGATTAGCTAACTCAATTCTCTCTTTATTAGCTTTTTTCTTGACACTTGCAGTATAGGAAATAATTTGACCTCTAATAAAAGCCTTAAAGGCATCCCATATAATAAGACTAGAAGTCTCTTCCAAAGTATTCTATTCAAAAAAAGAATAATTTGTCTCTCCAGAAATTTTAAGAAATCTTTATCAGATAACAAAGTTAAATTAAAATGCCAAGATCTGTTTATTTGAGAAAGACCGGGGAGATTTAAAGATAAAAGCACCAGAGCATGATCCGAAACAGCAATTTCTTTATATTCACAGGATTGAACTAAAGGAATCATTTGACTATCAATAAAAAAGTAATCAATCCTGGAATATGTGTGATGGACATGAGAAAAAAATGAATACTCCCTATCTAGAGAACGTAAGAAACTCCATACATCAATAGCGCATTTCATTAAAAAAGATTGAATAAACAAAGCTGATTTATTAGTTGTCGCTGTTTTAAGGGATGACCTATCTCAAAATGGATCTAACCAGCAATTAAAATCTCCCACATCACCAATAAGTAAAGGCTCAAATCTGGGAGAAACAAAATAAAAAATGCTCAAAAAATCCTAGATCATCTGTATTCGGAGCATACAGATTGGGAAATGCCATTAATTTATTATCTAATTTTCCTGACACCATGACAAAACTCCCATTAGTATCAGTCACTACTTTCTAACTAAAGAACGGGCTGCAAATCCCCTACAAAGGGAACTGTATTATCCATAAAAATCCAAACTCCCCTAGACTTAGCCTGGAAAAAGAGTGAAAATGTAGTCCTTTCTATCTACTGAAAAGACGAGTAAAATGAACATTAAAACCAAACAATAAGCCTTGAAATAGGGTAACCAAGCAACAGATTCGACTAACATCTCAAGACAGCTCCTGGAAAGAGACACCCCCCTCCCCCCTCCCAAAGTCAGAAGGCCAGCCAAAAGAAGGGTGGCAGCTACACATAATGACATCACCCTCCCAAAACAACCTGCTGAATTTGACTCCTAATTAATTCCAAGGTCAACTGTATTCCAAGCTAGACTAAATATATGGCCAAAAAACAACTTAACCCTCATAACAAGAACACAAATAGATTACTTATTGCAGTTTCAAAACAATAGAACAAAAATACCCAAACTAAGTTATATTGATTTAAAAAAAACCTCGAGAAAAGTGTATAAAATAATAAAAAACATCAAAATTCATAACATATAATCACACTATTAACTCATTAAAATCTTATTCTCTAATTAATGCATTTAAATCACAAGGAAGTTTAGCTGCGAAGGTTCACCAAAAGTAAGAGAAGTAATTATTCATATAGCAAGATACTAAACAGTCAATCCATTGTTTTTAAGAAATCCTGGGCTTCTTCATTCGAGCGAAACCATTCTTTAGAACCATCTTGTAGAGTGATTCTAAGACGAGCAGGATAATGAAGAGACGGCTTTAAACCTTTGTTAAACAGTTCTGACATAACCTCTTTGAATTTAGCAGGCTCATACTTTATTTTCTTATGTGTACTTTATATCCCATTGTAAGTAGCTACATCACCTGTATGAAGAGTGTTCTATGAATAAACTAAGTATTATTTGCAGCTCCCACCGGCTTACGCTATAGGGCGGCGTGCTGGGCGCTGATTCTAGTGTGGCCCGCTTCTGCCCAGCGGCAGTAAGAGGGCAGAGTGTAAGTACAGGACGGACTCACTGGTGGCCCAAACCCCCGCAGACTGTCAGCGGGGACGAGTTTTTCCCATCGTCATTCAGTCCCGGATTGAAGATGGGGAAGAGTCTCCCAGTGAACGTTTGGGAGAAGGTGTAGAGATGGGACATGTCGTCCGCGTTGTAAAACGATATCTGGCCACCCTCGTAGTCCAGGAACACACCGATTTTCCGGAGTTTCTCTCTCCGGGAGAGGGATGTCTCAGAGGGCGAGGTAAAGGCAACCAAGTCTCCTTCGGGTTCCAGCCCTACGGTCCAGTGTCCATTCTCGGGGCTCAGAGTGAACTCCCCTTTTCTCTCCACGGTCTCTCGGGCCACCCCAATCTCCCACTCAGTCTTCCCTCCCACTTCCACCTCCCAGTAGTGCCTCCCTGACCTGAATCCCTCCGATCCCAGCGCACACGGACAGGGATCGAACCGCTCCGGGTTGTCTGGGACCCGCTGCCTTTTCGCTCCAAGCCTTAAACTGGTCCGGTTCTCAGACACAATGAGCCAGGGGTTCGCTGTGTTCGGATCGACAGTCAGAGAGGCTGGAGCTGGGGGAGAGGAACATTGAACAGTCAGGGACCGAGCATTCATCTGCAATTTACTCAAACGTGGGCCAGCAGTTTATCGCAGTTAATGCAAAAGGATGTGAGTCTGATACTTTAATGAGTATTTAAATCACTAAGCAAGTGGTGCTGCTGGAGCTGACAGTCCCATGGGAAGATAGCTTGGAAGAGGCCGTTGAAAGGAAGCTCTCCAAGTACACAGGACTGGTCAGCAACTGTCAGCAGGCTGGATGGAGAGCGAGGTGTCTCCCAGTGGAGGTTGGTTGTAGGGGATTTGCAGCCCGTTCTCTAGTTGGAGCCTTCAGCATTTTGGGCATCGAGGGAGAGAGGAAGAGGAGAGCCATCCGCAGTACCACCAATGTGGCAGAGAGGGCCTCAAGATGGCTGTGGCTCAAAAGAGGGGAGCCATGGAGTCATAAGCAGCTAGCCATCTGGACACAAGCTGGGGTCTGAGGTTGTATGATGTTGAAAGACCCGAAACACCCGATGATTCCAGGAACATCTCTGAAAATGTGTCCAGAAGCATCAATAGATGTATGTATACAGTATGTCTGTCTATCTATCTATCTGTCTATCTGTCCATCTGTCTGTCTATCTATCTGCCCATCTATCCATCTACAGTACCGTGCAAAGGTTTAGGCAGATATATATCGCCAGGGTGCCAAAGACATTTGCACAGTACTGTGGTAATTTTATGTATTGCACTGTTCTGCTGCCACAAAAAAAGCAAATTTCATGACATGTGTGAGTGATGATAAACCTGATTCTGATCTGGGTCTCTATGGTGGACTGAAAGTGGGAAGGGATCAGGGAGAGGGGAATCGTGGTTGGGAAAAGGGGAAGGGAGAGGGGAGGGAGCGGGAAGTACCAGAAAGACATTCTGTGATGATCAATAAACCAATTGTTTGGCATCAGATGACCTTGCCCAGTGTCTCAGGGCTGGGTGTGTCTGCACCCACACCACCTCCAAACCCTGGCACTCCTTCTCTGCCACCTGTCCCACACCCCTCCTGCAGCGCTCCACCCTCGCCATTCCCAACATCTTTTGCTCCCGCCAGATCTACAAACTCACGTAGACAGATACATTACTGTGTAAAAGTCTTGGGCACCAGAGCTACTGCATATATGTATTTTTATAGATGCCTGACAGTTTTGCACAGTACTGTATCTATCTAGTTATCTGTCTGCCTATCTATCCACCTATCTATCTATTTAGAGATACCGGGTTAATTGTGTCAATCTCGGGAAAGACAACCTTTTTACTGGGGTAATGGTGTGACTATCAGGAAATAGAATAAATTATTTTACCGGGTTAATTGTGTCAATCTCAGGAAATTTAACTCTTTTACTGGGGTAATGGTGTGAACATCAGGAAATAGAATAAATTATTTTACTGGGTTAATTGTGTCAATCTCAGGAAATTTAACTCTTTTACCGGGGTAATGATGTGAATATCAGGAAATAGAAGACTTCACTGGGGTTACCAGGGTCAATTTCAACAACTGGAACAGACAATTCTTACCGGGGTTAATGGCGTCAATCATTTCTCTCCACACGATATACTGCAGAGGGCCGCAGAACTTTTCTAGAGACAGTCCGCTCTGAACAACAGACACCGAGTGATCAGCATCACGGCATCTGTAAATATCCAATAGCTGAGGTAAAACATCGAGTTGAGGTGCTTACCGCGGACCGTTTCCAAACATTTTCTAAACACAGAGCGTGTCCTACCTGTTCTTCCAACTAACTTCCTCCTGCAATTAAGATTAAAGAGGATTAGTTTTATTTGTCACACGTACATGTAAACATCAGGATTTGTAAACGTACATATGAACATCTGGATTTATAAACACGTACATATAAACATCAGGATTTGTAAACACGTACATGTAAACATCAGGATTTGTAAATGTACATATGAACATCAGGATTTATAAACATGTACATATAAACATCAGGATTTGTAAACACGTACATGTAAACATCAGGATTTGTAAACACGTCGATGTAAACATCAGGATTTGTAAACACGTCGATGTAAACATCAGGATTTGTAAACATGTGGATGTAAACACCAGGATTTTCAGTGAAGAGTGTCATTTGCTTTGATGAACAACACAATTCGAGGATTTGCTGGGGACAGGCCACAAGTGTCGCCACGACTCTGGCACCAGTACAGCATGTGCCATTGGAATGTGGGAGGAAACCGGAGCAACCGGAGGAGATCCACTCGGTCACATGGAGAACGTGCAGACTCCTTACAGACACAGGCGGGAATGAATGCCGATTGCCGCCACTGCAGTAGCACTGTGCTAGAGTCTACACTACTATAAAAATAAAACACATGATTTGCCATCAGCTGAGCCTCTGTACTGGAGAATTTTCCTGAAACATTAGAAGCTTCCTGTGTGACATCTGACTGGTGGCGGCACATGGTGGGAGAAGGGCTTGGACTGTTGCTGATACTGTGGTGTCAGAGATGAGGGTCAAGGGTCAGAGGGCACCATTAACATCCCTCTGCACTTCTGGAGAGTGTGGAGGATGTTTGCAGCCTTCAAGAGGACACTGTGGGGAAATGCCTGATGAAATTAAATACCAGGGTATAAAAAAAACTATAAACACAAGGGATTCTGCAGATGCTGGAAATCCAGAGCAAAATACACACACAAAATGCTGGAGGAACTCAGCAAGTCAGGCAGCATCTATAGAGAGGATTAAAGAGTCAACATTTCAGGCTAGACTCTTCATCAAGGGCCCAAGAATGAAAAAATTAACATATGAGGAGCGTTTGGTGGCTCTGGTCCTGTACTCGCTGGAGTTTAGAAAAATGAAGGCGGGGGGTTAGATTAGATTAGATCTCATTGAAACCTAACAAATATTGAAAGCCCTAGATAAAGTGATTGTGGAGAGGATGTTTCCAATGATAGGGGAGTCTAGGACCAGAGAGCATAGCATCAGAATAGAGGGATGTCCATTTAGAGCAGAAATGAGGAGGAATTTATTTAGCCAGAAGCTGGTGAATCTGTGATTTCCTGATATTCATACCATTGCCCCAGTAAAGTCTTCTATTTCCTGATATTACCACAGACGGCTGCGGAGGTCATCACTGGGTATATTGAAAGCGGAGGTTGATTAGTCAGGGCATCAAAGGTTACGGAGAGAAGGCAGGAGAATGGGGTTGAGAGGGATAATAAATCAGCCATGATAGAATGGTGGAGCAGTCTAGATGGGCTAAATGGCCTGATTCTGCCGCTTTGTGTAAAGGTCTAAATCAGTTGCAAGTATGTGAATCAGGGGACACAAATTTGATGGTTTTGACTCAATGATGGGAAAATGAAGTTTACTGTTAAGAGTTGTGCCGACAGGAGAGGCTGGATACTGATTCAATTGTAACCAGGTCAAGCTGGGTCCCTGGTTGAAGTCGCATCACTTCCAGGGTGAGCGAGTGGCGAGGGAGCAGCGGTGTGGAATTGACTCCATTGTGATGGAGTCATAGAGCACTACAGCCCAGAACCATACCAAACTGTTGTACTGTCTCGTCCCATCAGGCAGACCACAGTCGTCCCTACTTTTCTCATCACGTACTGCGGAAACTTTAAATTCCCCTGGTGGTCACCCACTTCAATTCAACTTCACATTTTCATCATGATATGTTGGTCCACGCTGTGGCCAAACTCAAGCTGGGAGAGCAACATGACATTCTGCCTCCAACTTGATGGCCTGAATATCCAATTCTCCAACCTTTTCACCCTCCCCTTCTGCCTTTTTCCATTTCCCATTCCGATTCCCTCGAACTCCCTTCCCTTCGCCTCACCTGTCCACTGGTGCTCTCCTCACCTGTCTACTGGTGCCTCTCCTCACCTGTCCACTCGTGCCTCCCCTCACCTGTCCACTCGTGCCTCCCCTCACCTGTCCACTCGTGCATCCCCTCACCTGTCCACTCGTGCTTCTTCCTTTTCTTCATGGCCCACTGTCCTCTCCCACCAGATTTATTACTCTTCAGCCCCCTTACCTCTTCCCCCATCACCTCCCAGCCACCTAAAGCCCCTCACCCACTCGTCTGGTCTCACCTATCACCTGTCGTCTTGTCCTTCTTTCCCTCCCCCCACCTTCTTATTCTGGCTTCTGCCCCCGTTCTGACAAAGGGTCTCGGCCCGAACACCGATTGTTTATTCATTTACATCAATGCAGCCTGACCTGCTGAGTTCCTCCAGTATTTTCTTTTTGAGTTCTTCAAGATTTTCCGCATCTACAGAATCTCATTCCTGCCTTAAATTCTGTTGTATATGAGAGTATTAGAACATCACTCTTCTCAGGAAAGCCTTTATCACCCCTCTCTCCCTCCTTCCATTATCTGCCTCTGTGCTCTTTCACAAACAGACAGACACAAAGACCACACACACACACACACTCACTCATGCACACTGTCTCTCTCTCTCTCTCTCACTCACACACACACACACCAACCTACACACAGGCAATGGAACAGGACAGAACCCATTTTGCTGAGTGTGATGTTTTCTCAGCGGAAGTCGGTAAATGCGGGAATGCAGTTCAAGTGGAGGCCTCACTGACAAATTCCAGAAGGAAATCGGTATGGACATTGGGCATTGGATTTATTAATGATCCCCACCCCACCAAGAGGTTTGGTGAATTTCTTATCAGCAGTAATTAAGATTGCCTGCTGTGGACTTTCAAACTTACTGTAAACATTCTCAGGAGATCGAACGCAATAACTGATATTAAAGATTAACTTCATGGTCTTTTTAGGTTCTTGGTTAGTCAGGGCGTCAAATGTTACGGGGACAAGACAGGAGAGTGGGGTTGAAAGGGATAATAAATCAGCCGTGATAGAATGGTAGAGCAGACTCGATGGGCCAGATACCCTAATCGTGCTCCTGTGTCTCACGGTCTTTAAATCAAATGTGCTTTTCTTCTTCAAGTGCAGCATTCAGTTCAAGGAAATGAACGGTTGTCATCTGACTACGTGGGCAGCCCCAGAGCAGCGATTTGAGGCTCACCTTCAGGAAGATCAGACTATCGTCTTGCTCCAAGTGTTTCTGCAGGGTGGAGAACTTGTTCTCAACAGAACGTAATTGATCTTGAATGTGTCGTAGATTTTCCTCCATTGTGTTTAGAACCCTCTCACCATCCGCACTCAGATCTCTGATTAAAAGCCCTTCTTTCTCGGTGAGGATTTGGTGCATTTTACTGAACTCAGATGCAATGTGGGTCTGCAGTCTGTGTAAATCATCCTGCCAAAAGAAACACCAAACTCCCAGTGACGAAGATTCAGCATTCCAGATTGCTCAACACCATTTCCAGTACACAAGTGTCAGGGAGAATGTTATCCCGGATCCGATACAGCACAAAAAAACACAGTAAGATAAAGTACACCATCTAAAGAAAAATACATAAGGTGGCTTAAATACATAGATTGATTATATGTCCATAAAGTGACAGTGGGCACAGTAGTGTTGGTACATGAGGTGACTGACAGGCAATGATAAAGCAGTGGTGGCTGGGGTGTCGGGTTTCGGTGGGACTCAAGTGCAGGCCAATGAATACTTTTTCACCAGGATTTATTAGGGAGCACAAAGGCAACAGTCTTTCAAAAACAGAAGGCAGGCACGAATCCGAAATGGCAGGCAGAGGTCTTACCCAGGAAAAGCAGTCAGGCGGGGGCAGACAGTCCGGAGCGCACTGGCAAAAATCAGGTCCCAGAGCAGGCAAAATCGGTTGGCAAAAGTCACAATGACAGGCTAGAACGACACAGGTCAGAACTGGGTCGAACTGGCAGAGAATGCTAGTCATGGCAGGGTTTAAATGGACAGGGTAATGAGTGAAAATTAGAAACAGGTGGGCACAAATGAGGAGACAAGCAGGTAATTGGAGGAAGTCCAAAAAGGAAAGGAGCTGGGCCAGAACCCACATGGCCAGGTGAAAGAAAACAGAAATTAAAGACTGTCGTGATCCAGAGCTGCCAGCAGAGGCCCTTCAACCCAGTGTTCAGGCCGGATCCTTAACATGGGGGTGTGGAGAGGTGGAGTTAGTGGGTGGAGGTGTTGATCAGCCTTACTGCTTGGGGAAAGTAACTGTTTTTGAGTCTGGTGGTCCTGGCATGGACGCTATGTAGCCTCCTCCCTGATGGGAGTGGGGCAAACGGTCCAAGAGCAGGGTGGGTGGGATCCTTCATGGTGATACTGGCCCTTTTCCGGCCTTGCTCTATCTATGAGCTTGAAGGTGGGTAGGCTGGTGCCGGTGAGGCGTTGGGCAGTTTTGACTACCTGTTATAGAGCCTCCCTGTCTGCCACAGTGCAGGTTCCGTACCGAGCAGTGATGCAGCTCGTCAGGATGCTCTCTACTCTGCATCTGTAGAATGGATATGCCAAGCCCAGTTCTCTCCTGTCTCCTCAGCAAGCAGGGCCATTGGTGATCTTTCCTGATTGTGTGTAGGGTGTGTTCTGGGGCCATGAGGGCTTGTGTCAGATGTACTCTCCCAGGAGGTTGAAACAATGATGAAGGGAGCAAAAGGAACAGAAATTTTGGAAAGTCAGTGGGGGGGGGGGAGAGAGAGAGAGGAGAGAGAGAGCTCACCCTGACTCTGGCAATATCCCTCCTCTGCTGCTGTTCCTTCCTCAGGATCTCTGACTTGGTCTGTGCCAGGGAGTCCAGGGCAGATTTCACTTGTCCCTGCGATTAGGATTTAGAAGAATGGATGAAAATCTTCAACAATTGTTCAAGTGCTGATACGTAAACTTGAGAAATTGTGCAGATGCTGGAAATCTTGAGCAAGCCTCACGAAACACGGTGGGGGGGGTAGTTTCTGCCCCTCCTGCCATCACTCTTTTTTTCCATTCCCCATTCTGTTCCCCCCCTTCCGTTTTCCTTGCCTGCCCCCCTTCCCTTCCTTCTCCCATGATCCACTCTCCTCTCCTATCAGATTCCTTCTTCTCCAGCCCTTTCCCTCCTCCACCTCTCACCTCCCAGCTCCTCCATTCATCCCCTCCCCTGCCCTCCTTCCCGCCAGCTTGTTCGCCCCCACAAGACATGAGCTCAATTAGGCCATTCGGCCCATAGAGTCTGCTCTGCCATTGCCATGGCTGATTTATTAACCCTCTCAACCCCATTCTCCTGCCTTCTCCCCATAACCACTGACACCCAGGCTAATTAAGAACCTATCAGTCTCCGCTTTAAATCTACCCAGTGAATGACTTGGCCTCCACAGCCGTCTATGGCAACAAATTTCACTGATTCGTTTATCTTCTGGCTAGAGAAAATCCGTTTCCTCTCTTCGAAGGCTGTACTAGATATTGAAAACACGCCCTCCACATCCGCTACATCTCGGCCTCTCAATATTCGGCAAGTTTCAGTGAGGTCTCCCACCTCATTCTTCTGTTGTATCCACCGTGATACAACACTGGGCGGCATGGGAGGTCGTTCCTGCCTGTGGCCACCGAACTTGCAGCTCCTCCCGCGGAGGCTCAGACACCCTGAGCCAATAGACTGGTCCTGGATTTATTTTCCGTCTGGCATAGTTTGCATTCTGTTGTTTGATTGTTTGTGGTTTTTTTATTGCTATATTTACGCTCTGTTCTTGGTTGGTGCGGCTGTAACAAAACCCAATTTCCCTCGGAATCAATTCTAAACTCCAGCGACAGCAGATCCAAACCCATCAAACGTTTCTGCCCCCCTCCTCCCCACTTCTTCTAGCTCCTGCCCCCTCCCTTTCCCGTCCCGAAACGTTGGCAGTCTATTCCCCTCGGCAGACGCTGGTTCCCCCAGCGTTTTCTGCCTGTTGCTCGCACACTGCTTCCTCTCACCTTGTAGGCGTCCACGGCCTCTTTAATGGGCAGGAAGCGGTGCTCCCTGTGTTCCCGCGCCGCCACGCAAGAATAGCAGATCAGCTTGCTGTCGGTTTCACAGAAGAGTTTCGGTTCCTCCTGGTGCTCCTCGCAGCGGAAGGGCCGCTCTTCCTCTCCGGGCTTCAGGGTGATGTTTTGAATCATCTCGGCCAAGCCCGCCAAGGCCCGGTTAACCCGGAGGCTCTGTGCCGCGAACTCCTCCCCGCACTCCGGGCAGCATTTCCTCGCCTCCCTTTCCCAGCGCTGCGTGATGCAGGAGCAGCAGAAGTTGTGGCCGCAGCCCAGTGTGACCGGAGCGGCGAGCAGGTCACGGCAGACGGGGCAGGTGATCAGGTCGGTCAAACGCGTGAACTGCTTGCTGGAGGCCATGTTCACAACTTCCGTCCGACTCCACACAGAGACAGACAGACAGACAGACAGACAGACACACACACACACACACACACACACACACACACACACACACACACACACACACACACACACACACACACACACACACACACCCCCCTAACCGCAAGAGATTCTGCAGATGCTGGAAATCCAGAACAACACAACAAGCTGTTGCCTGGGATCAGCAGCAAGCGAACCGCAGGCCCCGGGAAGCCGGAAAAAGATACGGTACAGTCAGCACTCCCGACTCGCCCATCAACGTCGGAAGCTGCCGGCGTTTCGCACCAGAGCGGTCCAGACCACTCAAGCAGCGAGGAGAACAAAGACTGGCGTGAAGTGGTCGTTCGAAGTAAATAAGTTCATGATGTGTGTGTATCTGGGTATTATCGAGTGAACAGACTGACGTGACGGGAAACAGGAACAAACTTCAACATCCCCACTTGCAAGACGATGCCCAGCAAATAGCAGAGTATGGTGAAAGTGGAGTTTGCCAGGTTCTTGGTTGGTAAGGCTGCCTTAGGTGACGGGGAGAACTCAGTCATAGTCATAGTCATGCTTTATTGATCCCAGGGGAAATTGGTTTTCGTTACAATTGCACCACAAATAATAAATAGTAACAAAACCATAAATAGTTAAATAGCAATATGTAAATTATACCAGTAAATTATGAAATAAGTCCAGGACTAGCCTATTGGCTCAGGGTGTCTGACCCTCCAAGGGAGGAGTTGTAAAGTTTGATGGCCACAGGCAGGAATGACTTCCTATGACGCTCTGTGTTGCATCTCGGTGGAATGAGTCTCTGATTGAATGTACTCCTGTGCCCACCCAGTACATTATGTAGTGGATGGGAGACATTGACCAAGATGGCATGCAACTTAGACAGCATCCTCTTTTCAGACACCACCGTGAGAGAGTCCAGTTCCATCCCCACAACATCACTGGCCTTACGGATGAGTTTGTTGATTCTGTTGGTGTCTGCTACCCTCAGCCTGCTGCCCCAGCACACAACAGCAAACATGATAGTACTGGCCACCACAGACTCGTAGAACATCCTCAGCATCGTCCGGCAGATGTTAAAGGACCTCAGTCTCCTCAGGAAATAGAGACGGCTCTGACTCTTCTTGTAGACAGCCTCAGTGTTCTTTGACCAGTCCAGTTTATTGTCAGTACGTATCCCCAGGTATTTGTAATCCTCCACCATGTCCACACTGACCCCCTGGATGGAAACAGGGGTCACTGGTACCTTAGCTCTCCTCAGGTCTACCACCAGCTCCTTAGTCTTTTTCACATTAAGCTGCAGATAATTCTGCTCACACCATGTGACAAAGTTTCCTACCATAGCCCTGTACTCAACCTCATCTCCCTTGCTGATGCATCCAACTATGGCAGAGTCATCTGAAAACTTCTGAAGATGACAAGACTCTGTGCAGTAGTTGAAGTCCGAGGTGTAAATGGTGAAGAGAAAGGGAGACAAGACAGTCCCCTGTGGAGCCCCAGTGCTACTGATCACTCTGTCGGACACACAGTGTTGCAAGCACACGTACTGTGGTCTGCCAGTCAGGTAATCAAGAATCCATGACACCAGGAAAGCAAGGAGAATGGGTTTGACAGGAAAAATAAATCAGCCATGACAGAATGGTGGAACAGTATCGATGGACCGAATGGCAGAATTCTGCTCCTATCCTGTGGTCTGATGGTCTTCTACCCACGTGGCAGTTGTCTATCTTGGTCACCCCCACCCACCAACATCCCCGTCTCCTACCCACTGGTTTACATCATCTTTTTCTCCCCCTAGTTGAGAGGTGACAGAATGGCAGAGTGGACTAGATGGGCCGAATGGCCTAATCCTGCTCCCAGTCTCACAGCCTTATGGTCCAATTCAATGTTCCCAACACGTCTGATAATTAGTGTAAATTCTGACCAATTCACTGTTCCCAACACGTCCGATCCTTACTGTAAATTCTGGCTTCGGAATGTGGCCTTCGGTGATATTGCCTTCCCTCAACTTCTCTGCCCATTTCGTTCAATGAGTTCCTTATTTTTGGACTGCCCCTTCGATGATAACCATATACCATATAACAATTATAGCACGGAAACAGGCCATCTCGGCCCATCTAATCCGTGCCGAACTCTTACTCTCACCTCGTCCCACCGACCTGCACTCAGCCTGTAACCCTCCATTCCTTTCCTGTCCTGTCATGATGATCATGAACACTGGATAGTCGGGGTATCAAGGGCTATGGTCCCAGTGCAGCTGGATGGGAGCAGGCAGTTTAAATGGTTTGGCATGTTTTAGATGGGCCAAAGGGCCAGTTTCTGCGAATGAGAGGTCCACGTGCTTTGTTCTGATCAATATGTGTATGTATAGTGTAGTGCTTTAGTGCAGATGGTGATCAACTCCCACCACTATCAGTAAGGAGTTTGACTGCTCGTGTTCTCCCCATATGCTCCCATTTCCTCCCACGGGCCAAAGATGTAAAGGTCGGTTTGTTGTGAGCATGTCATGTTGGCACTGGCAGGTTTGGCAACAAGTGCCCACTGCTCCCAACACATCCCCTGAGTGTGTTTGTCGTTGTGGAAAATGATGCATTTTACTGTGTGTACTCACATTTCCACATATGGGGACCAGAGAGTGAGACTCCCACTCCCCTCTCCTCTCGTTCTCCACCCCCCTCTCACCTCCCCCACTCCACTCTTCCCCCTCCCCTCTCCCCTCCACCCTCCCCTCCACCCTCCCCTCTTGCTCTCCACTCTCCCCTCCACTCCCCCTCTCACCTCCCCACTCCACTCTCCCCCTCCCCTCTCCCCTTCCCACTCCACTCTCCCCTCTCCCTTTCCCCCCCTCTCTCCCTCCCCTCCCCTCTCCCCTTCCCTCTCCCTCTCTCCTTCCCCCTCCTCTCTCCCCCTCCTTTCTCCCCTCCCTCCCTCTCGTTCTCCCTCCTCTCTCCCCGCCCCCTCTCTCCCTCCCTTCTCCCCCTCCCTCTCCCTCGCCCTCTCCTTCCCCCTTCTCTCTCCCCCTCCCCTCTCCCTCCCCTCTCTCCCTCCCCTCCCATCTCCCTCCCCTCCCTCCCCCTCCTCCCCCCCTCCGCCTCCCTCTCCCCTCCTCCCTTCCCTCTCCCTCTCCCCTCCTCCCCTCCCCTCTCCCCCTCCCTCCCCTCTCTCCTCTCCCCCTCCCTCCCCTCTCCCCTCTCCCCTCCCTCCCCTCCCTCTCCCCTCCTTCCCTCCCCCTCCCTCCCCTTCCCCCCTTCCCCTCCCCTTTCCCCCTCCCCCTCCTCTCCCCTCTCTCCCTCTCCTCTTCCCTCTCTCCCTCTCCTCTTCCCTCTCCCCTCCTCTCCCCTCCTCCCTTCCCTCTCCCTCTCCCCTCCTCCCCTCCCCTCTCCCCCTCCCTCCCCTCTCTCCTCTCCCCCTCCCTCCCCTCTCCCCTCTCCCCCTCCCTCCCCTCTCCCCTCTCCCCTCCCTCCCCTCCCTCTCCCCTCCTTCCCTCCCCCTCCCTCCCCTTCCCCCTTCCCCTCCCCTTTCCCCCTCCCCCTCCTCTCCCCTCTCTCCCTCTCCTCTTCCCTCTCCCCTCCTCTCCCCTCTCTCCCTCTCCTCTCCCCTCTCCCCCTCCCCTCTCCCCTTCCCCTCTCCCCCTCCCTCTCCCACTCACCTCTCCCCTTTCCCATTCACCTCTCCCCTCTCCCCTCCCTCCTCCCTCTCCCACTAACCTCTCCCCTCCCTCCTCCCTCTCCCACTAACCTCTCCCCTCTCCCTCCACTCTCTCCCTCTCCCTCCACTCTCTCCCTCCCCCCTCTCCCTCCCCCTCCCCCTCCCTCTCCCCTCTCCCCTCCCTCTTCCACTCACCTCTCCCCTCTCCCTCCCCTCCCCTCTCTCCCTCCCCCTCCCTCCCTCTCCCACTCTCTCCCTCCCCTTCCCCTACCCCTCTCTCTCCCCCCTCTCTCCCTCCCACTCCCCTCCCCTTCTCTCTCCCCTCCCTCCCCTCCCCTCTCTCCCTCTCCCCTCCCCCCTCTCCCCTCCCCCTCTCCCCTCCCCCTCTCCCCTCCCCCTCTCCCTCTCCCCTCCCCCTCTCCACTCGCCCTCCCCCTCTCCCTCCCCTCCCCCTCTCCCTCTCTCTCCCCTCCCCCTCTCCCTCTCTCTCCCCTCTCCCCTTCCTCTTTTTCTCTCAGCCCATTCTCCCTCTCCTCTGCCCCTCCCTCTCCCCCTCCCCTCTCCCATCCCCCCTCCCCTCCCCTCTCTTCCCTCCCCCACCCCTCCTCCTCCCCCTCCCTCTCTCTCCCCTCCCCCCTCTCCCAGACCTTTCCCCTCTCCCTCCCCTCTCTTCCTCCCCCTCTCTCCCTTCCCTTCCTCCTCCCCCTCCCCCTCTCTCTCCCCTCTCCCCTCCCTCTCCCACTCACCTCTCCCCTCCCCACTCCACTCTCCCCCTCTCCCCTCCACCCTCCACTCACCCCTCTCTCCTTCCCCCTCCTCTCCCCCTCCCCTCTCCCCTCTCCACTTCCCCCTCCTCTCTCCCTCCCCCCTCTCTCCCTGCCCCTCCATTCTCCACCTCCCCTATCTCCCTCCCCCTCTCCTTCCCCCTCCTCTCTCCCCTCCCCTCCACCCTCCATTCTCCCCTCTCCCCTCTCCCACTCCTCTCTCCCTCCCCTCTCCCTTCCCTCTCCCCCTCCCTCTCTCCTTCCCACTCCTCTCTCCCCTCCCCCTCCTCTCTCCCCGTCCCCTCTCTCCCTCCCTTCTCCCCCTCCCTGTCCCCTCCCTTCTCCCCCTCCCTCTCCCTCCCCCCTCTCTCCCTGCCCCTCCATTCTCCACCTCCCCTATCTCCCTCCCCCTCTCCTTCCCCCTCCTCTCTCCCCTCCCCTCCACCCTCCACTCTCCCCTCTCCCCTCTCCCACTCCTCTCTCCCTCCCCTCTCCCTTCCCTCTCACCCTCCCTCTCTCCTTCCCACTCCTCTCTCCCCTCCCCCTCCTCTCTCCCCGTCCCCTCTCTCCCTCCCTTCTCCCCCTCCCTGTCCCCTCCCTTCTCCCCCTCCCTCTCCCTCGCCCTCTCCCTCGCCCTCTCCTTCCCCCTTCTCTCTCCCCCTCCCCTCTTCCCCTCCCCTCTCCCCCTCCCTCTCCCTCCCCTCTCTCCCCTCCCTCGCCCCCCTCCCCCTCCCTCTCCCCTCCTTCCCTCCTTCCCCCTCTCCCCTCCCCCTCCCTCTCCCCTCCTCCTCCTCCCACCCCTCTCTCCTCCTCCCCTCCCCCTCCCCCTCCCTCTCCCCTCCTCCACTCCCTCTCCCCTCCTCTCCTCCCACTCCCTCTCCCCTCCTCCCCTCCTCCCCTCCCTCCCCTCTCCCCTCTCCTCTCCCCCTCCCCTCTCCCCGTCCCCTCTTCCCCTCCCTCTCCCTCTCACCTCTCCCCTCTCCCATTCACCTCTCCCCTCTCCCTCTCTCTTCCCTCTCCCCTCTCCCCTCCCTCTCCCACTCACCTCTCCCCTCTCCCTCCCCCTTCCCTCCCTCCCCTCTCTCCCTCCCCCACTCTCTCCCTCCCCTTCCCCTACCCCTCCCCCTCTCTCCCACCCCTCCCCTCCCCCTCTCTCTCCCCTCCCTCCCCTCCCCCCTCTCTCCCCTCCCTCCCCCCCCCCTCCCCTCCCCTCCCCCTCCCCTCCCCCTCTCTCTCCCCTCACCCTCTCTCTCCCCTCTCTCTCCCCCTCCCCTCCCTATCCCCTCCCTCCCCTCCCCTCTCCCATCCCCCCTCTCCCATCCCCCCTCTCCCCTCCCCCTACCCCTCCCCCTCTCTCTCCCCCCTCTCCCACCCCTCCCCTCCCTCCCCTCTCCTCTCTCCCCTCCCCTCCCCTCCCTCCCCCTCTCCCTCTTCCCTCCCACTCTCCCCTCCCCCTCCCCTCCTCCCCTCTCCCCTCCCCCTCTCTCTCCCCTCCTCCCCTCTCTCTCCCCCTCCCCTCTCCCTCCCTCCCCCTCTCTCCCTTCCCTTCCTCCTCCCGCTCCCCCCTCTCTCCCCTCTCCCCTCCCTCTCCCACTCAGCTCTCCCCTCTCCTCTCTCCCACTCATCTCTCTCCTCTCCCACTCATCTCCCCTCTCTCCCCTCTCTCCCCTCTCCATCCCCTCCCCTTTCTCCTTCCCCCCCCTCTCCCTCCCCCCTCTCCCTTCCCTTCCTCCTCCCGCTCCCCCTCTCTCCCCTCCTCCCCTCCCTCCCCCCTCCCTCTTCCCTCTCACTCTCCCCTCTCCCCTCCCTCTCTTCCTCCCCCTCTCTCCCTTCCCTTCCTCCTCCCGCTCCCCCTCTCTCTCCTCTCTCCCCTCCCTCTCCCACTCACCTCTCTCCTCTCCCACTCATCTCCCCTCTCTCCCCTCTCCATCCCCTCCCCTTTCTCCTTCCCCTCCCCTCTCTCCCTCCCCCTCCCCTACCCCTCTCCCTCTCTCTCCGCCCTCTAACCCTCTCCCCTCCCCCCCTCTCGCCTCTCCCCTCTCCCTCCCCTCCCCCCGTCCCCCTCTTCTACCCCACCCTCTCTCCCCCCTCTCTCTCCCCTCACCCTCCCCTCCCTGCCCTCCCCCTCCCCTCTCCCCTGCCTTTCCCCTCCCTCTCCACTTGACACCTCCCTCTCCCCTCCCTCCCCTCTCCCATTCCTCTCCCCTCCCTCCCCTCTCCCATCCCTCTCCCCTCCTTCCCTCTCTACCCCTCACCCTCTCCCCTCTCCCCTCCTCCCCCCGCTCCTCTCTCCTCCCTCTCCCCTCATCCCCTCCCTCCCCCTCTCCTCCTCCCTCCCCTCTCCCCCTCCCCTCCCTCTTCCCTCCCCTTCCCCCACTCCCCTCTCTCCCTCTCCCCCTCCCCTTCCCTCCCCTTTCCCCCTCCCCTCCTCTCCCTCTCCTCTTCCCCCTCCCCCTCCCTCTCCCACTCACCTCTACCCTCTCCCCTCCCTCCCCCTCACCCTCTCTCTCCCCTCTCCTCTCTCTCCCCTCTCCCCTCCCTCTCCCACTCACCTCTCGCCTCTCCCCTCCCCTCTCTCCCTTCCCTCTCTCCCTCCCCCACTCTCGCGACTCCCTTCCCTCTCCCCCTCCCCCTCTCTCCTTCCTCTTTTTCTCTCAGCCCATTCTCCCTCTCCTCTCTCCCCTCCCTCTCCCTCTCCCCCTCCCCTCTCCCATACCCCTCCCTCCCCTCTCCCCCTCCTCCCTCCTCTCTCCCTACCCTCCTTCCCCTCCCCCTCTTCCCTCCCCTCCCTCTCCCCTCTCCCCTCCCTCTCCCCCTCCTCTCCCCTCCCTCTCCCCCTCCTCTCCCCTCCCTCTCCCCTCCCTCTCCCACTAACCTCTCTCTCACTCCCCCCTCCCCCTTCCTCCTCACCTCCTCCCATCCCCCTCTCCCTCCCCTCTCCTCCCCTCTCTCCCTCCCCTCCCTCCCCTCTCCCCTCCTCCTCCTCCCACCCCTCTCTCCTCCTCCCCTCCCCTCCCCCTCCCCTCCCTCTCCCCTCCCTCTCCCCTCCCTCTCCCCTCCCTCTCCCCTCCTCCCCTCCCTCTCCCCTCCTCTCCTCCCACTCCCTCTCCCCTCCTCCCCTCCCTCCCCTCTCCCCTCTCCTCTCCCCCTCCCCTCTCCCCTCTCCTCTCCCCCTCCCCTCTCCCCGTCCCCTCTCCCCCTCCCTCTCCCTCTCACCTCTCCCCTCTCCCATTCACCTCTCCCCTCTCCCATTCACCTGTCCCCTCTCCCTCCCCTCTCTCCCTCTCTCTTCCCTCTCCCCTCTCCCCTCCCACTCACCTCTCCCCTCTCCCTCCCCTTCCCTCCCCTCCCCTCTCTCCCTCCCCCACTCTCTCCCTCCCCTTCCCCTACCCCTCCCCCTCTCTCCCACCCCTCCCCTTCCCCTCTCTCCCCTCCCCCTCCCCTTCCCTCCCCCTCTCTCTCCCCTCACCCTCTCTCTCCCCTCTCCCTCTCCCCCTCCCCTCTCCCTCTCCCCCTCCCCTCCCTATCCCCTCCCTCCCCCTCCCCTCTCCCATCCCCCCTCTCCCCTCTACCTCCCTCCCCTCCCCCTCTCTCCCCTCCCCCTCCCCCCCTCTCTCCCCTCCCCCTCCCCTTCCCTCCCCCTCTCTCTCCCCTCACCCTCTCTCTCCCCTCACCCTCTCTCTCCCCTCACCCTCTCTCTCCCCTCTCCATCTCCCCCTCCCCTCTCCCTCTCCCCCTCCCCTCCCTATCCCCTCCCTCCACCTCCCCTCTCCCATCCCCCCTCTCCCCTCCCCCTCCCCTCCCCATCCCCCTTCCTCCCCTCTCCTCTCTCCCCTCCCCTCCCCTCCCTCCCCTCTCCCTCTTCCCTCCCACTCTCCCCTCTCCCCTCCCCCTCTCTCTCCCCTCCTCCCCTCCCCCTCTCTCTCCCCTCCCCCTCTCTCTCCCCTCCTCCCCTCTCTCTCCCCCTCCCCTCTCCCTCCCTCCCCCTCTCCCTTCCCTTCCTCCTCCCGCTCCCCCTCTCTCTCCCCTCTCCCCTCCCTCTCCCACTCACCTCTCCCCTCTCCCACTCATCTCTCTCCTCTCCCACTCATCTCCCCTCTCTCCCCTCTCCATCCCCTCCCCTTTCTCCTTCCCCCTCTCCCTCCCCCCTCCCTTCCCTTCCTCCTCCCGCTCCCCCTCTCTCTCCCCTCCTCCCCTCCCTCCCCCTCCCTCTTCCCTCTCACTCTCCCTCTCCCCTCTCCCTCCCCTCTCTTCCTCCCCCTCTCTCCCCTCTCTTCCTCCCCCTCTCTCCCTTCCCTTCCTCCTCCCGCTCCCCCTCTCTCCCCTCTCCCCTCCCTCCCCTCTCCCCTCCCTCTCCCACTCACCTCTCTCCTCTCCCACTCATCTCCCCTCTCTCCCCTCTCCATCCCCTCCCCTTTCTCCTTCCCCTCCCCTCTCTCCCTCCCCTCTCTCTCCTTCCCCCACTCTCTCCCTCCCCCTCCCCTACCGCTCTCCCTCTCTCTCCGCCCTCTAACCCTCTCCCCTCCCCTCCCTCTCGCCTCTCCCCTCTCCCTCCCCTCCCCCTCCCCTCCCTGCCCTCCCCCTCCCCTCTCCCCTGCCTTTCCCCTCCCTCCCCTCTCCCATCCCTCTCCCCTCCTTCCCTCTCTACCCCTCACCCTCTCCCCTCTCCCCTCTCCCCTCCTCCCCCCGCTCCTCTCTCCTCCCTCTCCCCTCATACCCTCCCTCCCCCTCTCCTCCTCCCTCCCCTCTCCCCTCTCCCCCTCCCCTCCCTCTCCCCCTCCCCTCCCTCTCCCCTCCTCCCCTCCCTCTTCCCTCCCCTCTCTCCCTCTCCCCCTCCCCTTCCCTCCCCTTTCCCCCTCCCCTCCTCTCCCCTCTCTCCCTCTCCTCTTCCCTCTCCCCCCTACCCTTCCTCTCTCCCCCTCCCTCTCCCACTCACCTCTCCCCTCTCCTCTCCCTCCCCCTCACCCTCTCTCTCCCCTCTCCCCTCTCCTCTCTTTCCCCTCTCCCCTCCCTCTCCCCCTCCCCTTCCCTCCCCTTTCCCCCTCCCCTCCTCTCCCCTCTCTCTCTCTCCTCTTCCCTCTCCCCCCTACCCTTCCTCTCTCCCCCTCCCCCTCCCACTCACCTCTCCCCTCTCCTCTCCCTCCCCCTCACCCTCTCTCTCCCCTCTCCCCTCTCCTCTCTCTCCCCTCTCCCCTCCCTCTCCCCTCTCCCCTCCCTCTCCCACTCACCTCTCCCCTCTCCCCTCCCCTCTCTCCCTTCCCTCTCTCCCTTCCCTCTCTCCCTCCCCCACTCTCGCGACTCCCTTCCCTCTCCCTCTCCCCTCTCCCCTTCCTCTTTTTCTCTCAGCCCATTCTCCCTCTCCTCTCTCCCCTCCCTCTCCCTCTCCCCCTCCCCTCCCTCTCCCCCTCCCCTCTCCCATACCCCTCCCTCCCCTCTCCCCTTCCCCTCCTCCCTCCTCTCTCCCTACCCTCCTTCCTCTCCCCCTCTTCCCTCCCCTCCCCCCTCTCCCCCTCTTCCCTCCCCTCCCTCTCCCCTCCCTCTCCCCTCTCCCCTCCCCCTCTCTCACCTCTCTCACTCCCCCCTCCCCCTCCTCCCACTCACCTCCTCCCATCCCCCTCTCCCTCCCCTCTCCTCCCCTCCCTCCCCCTCTCTCCCTCCCCCTCCCCTACCCCTCTCGCTCTCTCTCCGCCCTCTCTCCCTCTCCCCTCCCCCCTCTCCCCTCTCCCTCCCCTCCCCCTCTCCCTCCCCTCCCCCACTCTCACCCTCCCCTCTTCTACCCTTCCCCCTCTCCCCTCTCTCTCCCTCTGCCCCCTCCACCTCCCTCTCCCCTCCCTACCCTTTCCCCTCCCTTTCCCCTCCCTCTCCCCTCCTTCTCCTCTCCCCCTCCCCTCCTTCCCCTCTCCCCCTCCCTTTTCCCTCCCTCTCCCCCCTCCCCCTCCCTCCCTCCCCGTCCCTCTCCTTCTCCCCTCCTCCCCTCCCTTCCACTCTCCCTCTCCCCTCCTTCCCTCCCTTCCCCCTCCCCTCTCCCCTCTCCCCTCCCTCTCCCCTCCCTCTCTCCCCTCCCTCTCTCCCCCTCTCCCCTCCTCCACCAGCCCCTCTCCCCTCCTTCCCTCCCCCTCCCTCCCCTTCCCCCTTCCCCTCCCCTTCCCCCACTCCCCTCTCCCCCTCCCCTCCCCTTTCCCCCTCCCCACTCCTCTCCCCTCTCTCCCTCTCCTCTCCCCTCTCTCCCTCTCCTCTCCCCCTCGCCCTCTCTCTCCCCTCTCCCCTCTCCTCTCCTCCCCCCTCCCTCTCCTCTCCTCCACCCGCCCCTCTCCCCTCCTCCCCTCTCCCCTCCTCCCCTCCCTCCCCTTCCCCTCCCCCACTCCCCTCTCCCCCTCCCCACTCCTCTCCCCTCTCTTCTCCCTACCCTCTTCCTCCCCTCCCCTCTCTCCCTACCCCTCTCCCTCCCCCCTTCCTCCCCCTCCCCTCCCCTGTCCCTCTCTCTCCCCCTTCCTCTTTTTCTCTCAGCCCATTCTCCCTCTCCCCTCCCTCTCCCTCTCCCCCTCCCCTCCCTATCCCCTCCCTCTCCCCCTCTCCTCTCCCATCCCCCTCCCTCTCCTCTCCCCTCCCCCTCCCTCTCCCCTCCTCCCCTCCCCTCTCCCTCCCTCCCCTCTCCCTCTCCACCTCCCCTCCTTATCCCCTCCCTCCCCTATCCTCTCCCCCTCTCCCCTCCTCCCCTCCTTCCCCCTCTCCCCTCCCTCTCCCCTCCTCCCCTCCCTCCCTCTCTCCCTCTCCCCTGCTTCCCTCCCTCTCCCTCTCCCCTCCTCCCCTCCCTCTCTCCTCCCTCTCTCTCTCCCCTTCCCCTCCCCTCGTTTTCTCTCCCTCCCCCTCTCCCCTCCCCCCTCTCCCCTCCCCCTCTCTCCCCTCTCCCCTCTCCCCCTTCCTCTTTTTCTCTCAGCCCATTTTTAATTCTGTGGACTCACAAAGGATTCTATTCAGGAAGGTTTAATAATTCAGGACAGCTAGAGCAATCATTATCTTTGAAAAGTTTGGGGACATATTTAATAGTTTTACATTTGACGGTAATATCCACCATTGAACATATTCTCGGTTACAGCTTGCCCCATCCATACATGAAGCCAGTTGTAGAGTTGGACTAGTGTCTTAGTAAACTCAGGTTGGTCTGGAATTTCAACCTGGGCGTCTGGATAAACTGGCTCAGACGGAGATCTCAGTATGGTCCCAACCTGGGCGTCTGGATAGACTGGCTCAGATGGAGATCTCAGTACGGTCCCAACCTGGGCGTCAGGATAGACTGGCTCAGACGGAGATCTCAGTACGGTCCCAACCTGGGCGTGTGGATAAACTGGCTCAGACGGAGATCTCAGTACGGTCCCAACCTGGGCGTCTGGATAAACTGGCTCAGACGGAGATCTCAGTACGGTCCCAACCTGGGCGTCTGGATGAACTAGCTCAGACAGAGATCTCAGTACGGTCTCAACCTGGGCGTCTGGATAGACTGGCTCAGACGGAGATCTCAGTATGGTCCCAACCTGGGCGTCTGGATAAACTGGCTCAGACGGAGATCTCAGTACGGTCCCAACCTGGGCGTCTGGATAGACTGGCTCAGACGGAGATCTCAGTACGGTCCCAACCTGGGCGTCTGGATGAACTGGCTCAGACGGAGATCTCAGTACGGTCCCAACCTGGGCGTCTGGATAGACTGGCTCAGACGGAGATCTCAGTACGGTCCCAACCTGGGCGTCTGGATAGACTGGCTCAGACGGAGATCTCAGTACGGTCCCAACCTGGGCGTCTGGATGAACTGGCTCAGACGGAGATCTCAGTACGGTCCCAACCTGGGCGTCTGGATAAACTGGCTCAGACGGAGATCTCAGTACGGTCCCAACCTGGGCGTCTGGATAGACTGGCTCAGACGGAGATCTCAGTACGGTCCCAACCTGGGCGTCTGGATAGACTGGCTCAGACGGAGATCTCAGTACGGTCCCAACCTGGGCGTCTGGATAGACTGGCTCAGACGGAGATCTCAGTACGGTCCCAACCTCGGCGTCTGGATGAACTGGCTCAGACAGAGATCTCAGTACAGTCCCAGCCTGGGCGTCTGGATAGACTGGCTCAGACGGAGATCTCAGTACGGTCCCAACCTGGGCGTCTGGATAGACTGGCTCAGACGGAGATCTCAGTACGGTCCCAACCTGGGTGTCTGGATGAACTGGCTCAGACAGAGATCTCAGTACGGTCCCAACCTGGGCGTCTGGATAGACTGGCTCAGACAGAGATCTCAGTACGGCCCCAGCCTGGGCGTGTGGGTGAGTTGGTCCAGACTGGGCGCACAGTGTGGGTAGTTGGTTCAGACTGAGGGCTCCATGTGGCACAGCCTGGGCGCAGAACGTTCCAAGGGCTGTGAAATCATCTCGAAGAAGTCCCAACACTTCAGATGGGATGATCTTTCTTCAGTGCCTTGCAGTCTAGGACAGAGAAGAATTCTCTTGTTAGGCAAAGCAGCAGATTTTCTATTGTGCACACTAATTCTGAGACTTCATTTCCAAGATGAAATACAGTTTTGTGAAAAGTATAAACACCCCATGTGGCATGGTTATAGTATGTTAATCACTGTGTTTCTGCGACCATGCTGACGGTCGTGTGGCGGTTGGAGTAATGCTTTACAGTGGGTTCAACTCCTGCCACTCTCTGCGGACAATTTGTGCATTCTGTCTGCAACCATGTGGAACACAAGCATGACGCCTGCTGTATCTGCCGCCTGTTTAACAACAGGCTAAGTTCTTAAAGCATCTGATACTTCCTATTTTCCTTCATAGCTTGTGAAGTATTCCAGACAGAATAAAACTAGAGGAAGGTTGAAAATATTTGCAAATAAGGTTAAAGAGTGTCAGCTGACTTTCACAGTGCTCGTGATCATAAGACCATTTGGCCCATCAAGTCATCATGGTACATCCCTTTTCTCTCTCAGCCTCAATCTCCTACCTTCAGGCCCTGACCAATCAAGAATCTAACAACCTCTGCCTTAAATACACATAAAGACTTGGCCTCCACAGCCACCTGTGGCAACAAATTCCGTGGATTCACCATTCTCCAGCTAAAGAAGTTCCTCCTCATCTTCATTCTAAATGGATGCCCATCTATTCTGAGGCTGTGCCCTCTGGCCTTAGACTCCCCTCTCCATAGGAAACATCCTCTCCACATCCACTCCATCTAGGCCTTTCAACATTTGATAGGTTTCAATCAGGTCCCCCTCATTCTTCTGAATCCCAGTGAGTAGGGGCCAAAAGCCAATAATTACTCTTCATGTGACAAGCCTTTCCTTTCAACCCTGGAATCATTTTCATGAACCTCCTTCGAATCCCCTCCCATGTCAATACATCTGTTCTTTGATAAGGGACCCAAAACTGCTCACAATACTCCAAGTGAGGCCTCACCAGTGCTTTGTAAAGCCTCAGCATTACATCCTGGCTTGTATCTTGTAGTCCTCTTGAAATGAATGCTAACATTGCATTGGCTTTGCTCACCACTGACTCGACCCTCCAATTCGCCTTTAGGGAATCCTGCACGAGGACTTTGCACCTCACGGTTTTGAATTTTCTCTCCATTTAGAAAATGCAGCTTTTATTTCTTCTACCAAAGTGCATGACCATATGGGTCTAAGGCAGAATTGACTCATTCACATGCAATATTTGTCCAAGAACTGACACTCCAAACTTGCCTCGGGGTTTAAATTCTGCAGAAACAGGGATTTCGCACTGAATCAAATTCCCAGTAACTGGAGGTGACTATGACTGGTGAGAGGTACACTTGTTGTCCAATGTTAATTGTCACTTCAGAGGGCTGTAAAGCGTCAGAGTAGTGCAGAGTGAATCATGTGTGGGCAGCAGATGTCCATCTGCAACGATGATAGGTCTTCACAGCAAGTAGTCTGATGGTCAGTGTAGCTTAGGGTGGGGTTTATAACATATCCACTGATTGACGTCCGGTGAAATGGGCCGTTTACCTTAAATCAAAGCAGCCCACAAGTTTCGCCAACGTTCCCAGCACCAAACTAGCGTGGCCATAAATCAGTAACCCTAACGCTCACGCCTTTGGAGTGCGAGAGGTAAACCAGAGGAAAAGCGTGGGGACGTACCAACGCCTTACAAACAGCAGCAGGAATTGAACCCCAGTCACCAGCGATGTAAAATGTTACGCTGACTGCTGTGGGTAGGTAGCTGAGGTGCGACCTTACAGAGGTTTATAACGTCACCCGGCGAGTGGAGAAGGTGACTGGTCTCGGTCGCGGGAGAAGTATACGTACTCGGGTGGATGATATCTTTCATGTGCCTCCACACTCTGTACTGAGTGGGTCCTTGAAAATCTCCCAGGGACAGGCTGCCCTCCGCTATCTTTGGGTGGTACTCTTCCACGCTAGCAACAGAAATATGACAAAATTAACAGAAATCCTTAATTGTTTCTGCATTGAGTGTGTTCCCATTATCAAAATACATATATTTCACCAAATGCAACCCTGAGATTCATTTTCTTGTGAGCATACTCGATAAATACGAGGCAGCACAATAGACAGACCACACACAAGACAGACAAGCAACCAGTGTGTAAAAAACAACAAACGGAAAATACAAAGAAGAATAAAAAGTAATAATAATAATAATGATAAATAAGCAATAAATATCAACAATACATTATAGAGTCCTTAAGAGTGGTTCCTAAGGTTGTCATAAGACCATAAGACAAAGGAGCAGAAGTAGGCCATTCGGCCCATCGAGTCTGCTCCGCCATTTTATCATGAGCTGATCCATTCTCCCATTTAGTCCCACTCCCCCGCCTTCTCACCATAACCTTTGATGCCCTGGCTGCTCAGATATCTATCAATCTCTGCCTTAAATACCCCCAATGACTTGGCCTCCACTGCTGCCCGTGGCAACAAATTCCATAGATTCACCACCCTCTGACTAAAAAAATTTCTTCGCATTTCTGTTCTGAGTGGGCGCCCTTCAATCCTTAAGTCATGCCCTCTCGTACTAGACTCCCCCATCATGGGAAACAACTTTGCCACATCCACTCTGTCCATGCCTTTCAACATTCAAAATGTTTCTATGAGGTCTCCTCTCATTCTTCTAAACTCCAGGGAGTACAGTCCATAGAGTCATAGCCAGGGGTGGTAGTGAGGATAAGCTCCCACTACCTATAAAGTGCTCCAAATGGCGTGCGACTCTAACAGCCCCTGACAACAAGTCCAACTCTTGGCCTTCACGTGAGGCTTAGCTACTAGGCCTGGTGGAACTGTTTCTACTGACAAGAAAAGGGGCAAAGGCGGACCACTGGCCCCTCAAAACCAGTTGCTTTGGGCAAGTGAGGCTTGGATGGCAGCCTGCCTAGGAGAAGGAAAACTCTGATTTTAAAACTCTGCTGCCTTGAGGCCATACCCACCCATGGGAAAGGCTTTGGGAGTAAACCCCGAGGAAGAAATCCAGAGCCGGGGCCCCTAAGGCAGTTTGATGTTGTTTACAACTTCACTCTGGCAACCTCCGCGACAACACTGGTGCCAAGCTGTATTGGCACTTGCCCTTCCCTTGGACTACATCAGTGATGTGGAGAGGGGGAACCCGCTGCATGGGCAACAACCTTCCCACTCAGGCCTGCACTCTGGAGAGGACACAGTCCACCAGAGGTGCAAACCCATGATCCCCTGGGATTGAGGACTAAGAGTGAGTCTGTAGGTTGTGGAATCAGTACAGTGATGGGGTGAGTGACGTTATCTCCTCTGGTTCAACTATCTCCTCTGATAGTTGAGGTAATGGCTGTTCCTGAACCTGGGGGTGTGGGTCCTGGGGCTCCTGTACCTCCGGCCTGATGATGGCAGCAGTGAGACGAGAGCCTGGCCTGGGTGGTGGTTCCTGCTGGTTGAGGAGGAACCCAGTGATGTGAGTCCTGGGGCTCCTGTACCTCCTGCCTGATGGTGGCAGCAGTGAGACGAGAGCGCCCAAAACAATGTGAAAATGACCAGATACAGTAATCAGTTAGGGATTAAAGTTGGCTTGGTTATCAGGGACAGCAACACCACCACTGGACCCATCTTCTAACCCTCTCTCTCTCTGTCTTGCCTCATCCTCCCTCTTCCCCACCCACCCACCTTCCCCCTCACCTGGTCTCACCGATCACCTGCCAGCTTGTACTCCCTTCACCTCCCGCACCTTCTTGTTCTGGCTTCTTTTTCCTTCCTCTGCAGTCCTTTCGAAGGACCTCGACTGTTCATTCCCCCCTCCTCCACTGATACTGCCTGTCCTGCTCAGTTCCTCCAGCATCTTGTGTGTGTCTTGTTCCAACGTGACGCCCTGGATCTCACCCCCCCCCCCCCGAGTGAAGAGGTTCCTCCTCATGCTCCCCTTAAATGTTTCACCCTTCACCCTTAACCTATGACCTCTTGTCAACTCTCACCCAACCTCAGTGAAAAGGCCTGTTTGCATTTACCCTATCTATACCTCTCATAGGTGGTTTTTGTCTGAGCACCAACAGTATCTGCCTGGAAGAAAGGCCTAGCAATCTACTTCTGAATCTTGCCAGGAAAAACCCTGTGGACAACTACCCTATCCATAGGGTCTCTGTGAGCCGCCAAAATGACTCAACAACAGACCCCTCATAATTTTGTACACCTCTATCAAATCTCCTCTCATTCTTCTACATTTTAGTCCTAACCTATTCAACCTTTCCCTGTAATTCAGGTCCTCAAGTCTTGGCAACAACCTCGTAAATTCTGTGTGTACCCTTTCAGTCTTATTGACATCTTACCCGTAGGTAGGTAATGAAACTGCACACAATACTTCAAATTAGGCTTCACCAATGTCTCAGAAAACTTCAACATGACATCCCAACCAATACTTAGATTTATGAAGGCCAATGAGCCAAAAGCTTTCTTTACAACCCTATCTACCTGTGGCACTACTTTCAATGAACTATGGACCTGTATTCCCAGATCACTCTGTTCTTCCTCACTCCTCAGTGCCCTACTGGTCACCATTTTAGTCCTACCCTGGTTTGTCCTCCCAAAATGTAACATCTGACACTGGTCTGCATTAAACGCCCTCTGACACTGACAGCCCATTTCCATGACGAAGAACAGTTACAGAGTGCACAGGAGTGAGCCCACCTGTCCAGTCAATTCTCTGCCTGACTGCCACTGCCTCCCTGCTCCCTGCGCTGTCCCATCGGTGTTTGGTGAGCATAGCTCACATCCTCCATTGCTGTGTCTACTGATTTACTACAGCACGGTGGGAGTCTGTTGATCCCTCCGGTGAGCCATCCCACCTGCCCGATTTTTCACCTGGTGTCAGGGAATTTATTCTCTCACGAGCTTCCGGCAGGCTCACTTCAAACCTGTAGCGTTAAACTGCACAATTCACAGGGTCTGCTCAAACTGTCCGCACGTCCTGGGGGTGTGTAAGTGACCAGCACGCACCTAAGAAAGGATGTGACACACACACACACACACAAAATGCTCAGCAGGTCGGGCAGCATCTATGGAAATGAAGAAACAGTCAATGTTTTGGGCCGACACTCTTCTTCAGGACTGGAGAGGAAGGGGGAAGGTGCCTGAATAAAAAGGTGAGGGGAGGGGAAGGAGGACTAGCTAGAAGGCGACAGGTGAAGCCAGGTGGGTGGGAAAGGTAAAGGGCTGGAGAAGAAGGAATCTGATTGGAGAGGAGAGTGGACCAGGGGAGCTAGGGGGAGGTAGGTGAGAAGCGCTAAGAGGTCAGAGTGGGAAATAGAAGAAGAGGGGAGGGGAGGGATTTTATTTTTAACCAGAAGGAGAAATCTGAAGACGTGTTGGTACTGCAGGAGGTCAAGAGGAGGTTTACGAGAGTGGTGCCGGGAAAGAAAGGGTTAAAGTATGAGGAGCTTTTGATGGCCCTGCCTGTACCCGCTAGAGTTTAGAAGAATGAGGAGGGGCCCCAATGAAACCTAATGAATATTGAAAGACCCAGATAGAGAGGATGTGGAGATAACATTTCCTATCATGGGGGAGTCTAGGACCAGAGGGCACGGCCTCAGAATCGAGGGACGTCCATTTAGAACAGAGATGAGGAGGAATTTCTTTAGCCAGAGGGTGCTGTGTCTGTGGAATTCGTCACCGTAGATGGCTGTGGAGGCCAAGTCATTGGCTGTACTTAAAGTGAGGTTGATAGGTATTTACTTAGTCAGGATGTCAAAGGTTACAGGAGAAGGCAGGAGAATGGGATTGAGAGGGATAATAAATTGCCCGTGATAGCATGACAGAGCAGTTTCAATGGGCCAAATGGCCTATGCCTGTATCTATGTCTTACGTTCCCATGGTGTAAAGGAAACCTTCACTGGGAGCACGATAACTGCTCCCAGACAGTACCCAGAGTCAGGATTAATCAGGGTAGGCAGCAGCACCACCCGATACACTGCCCAGGCCTCCGAACTAATTCAACAATCCAAGCAACCCGGCCACATATTTCACACGTTTACCATATCTTCAGACTCCAGCCCTCCCTTGTGATGTACTCCTCCGGGTACCCATTTAGCAGCTTTTCTCAATCAATACCACCACCCTTGTCATTCAGTCTCTCTGGGTCTTCAGCCTGTCACAGGCCTTTCCTCCCCTCCTCCATCCCTCGTCATTCAGCCTATCACAGGCCTTTCCTCCCCTCCCTCCATCCCTTGTCATTCAGCCTATCACAGGCCTTTCCTCCCCTCCCTCCATCCCTCATCGTTCAGCCTATCACAGGCCTTTCCTCCCCTCCCTCCATCCCTCGTCATTCAGCCTATCACAGGCCTTTCCTCCCCTCCCTCCATCCCTCATCGTTCAGCCTATCACAGGCCTTTCCTCCCCTCCCTCCATCCCTCATCGTTCAGCCTATCACAGGCCTTTCCTTCCCTTCCTTCTATCCCTTGTCATTCAGCCTATCACAGGCCTTTCCTCCCCTCCCTCCATCCCTCATCGTTCAGCCTATCACAGGCCTTTCCTCCCCTCCCTCCATCCCTCGTCATTCAGCCTATCACAGGCCTTTCCTCCCCTCCCTCCATCCCTCATCGTTCAGCCTATCACAGGCCTTTCCTCCCCTCCCTCCATCCCTCATCGTTCAGCCTATCACAGGCCTTTCCTTCCCTTCCTTCTATCCCTTGTCATTCAGCCTATCACAGGCCTTTCCTCCCCTCCCTCCATCCCTCGTCATTCAGCCTATCACAGGCCTTTCTTCCCCACCCTCCATCCCTCATCGTTCAGCCTATCACAGGCCTTTCCTCCCCTCCCTCCATCCCTTGTCATCCAAGTAGCTGTTTGCATGTGACAGTGGCCACAGCCCGGTACACCGCTTTGACAGGTGGGTTAGACCAGGCGAGGGCAGCCGGTAGCCCCAGTGAGATAGAGATGCACCTGTCCTGGCAGGCAAAGTCAGCTCTAGTGGATTGGGCAGATCTCCAACAGCCCCCAGGAAGGCAGTTCAGCAAAGCTTTGCAGAGAGCGAAGAGCATGACAAGGAACAGAAGACGCCATGATTAACCAGGCAAGACCACAGTTGTGACAACTACTTGTATCACTGGACCCAGACTTCTGAAGCTTCTGAGCAGAAGAGAAGCTCTCTTCTGAAGAGAGTGGAACTACCCCAGTGCGACGAATTTTCCATTTTAAAGTGCTCCCACACAGGTTTTCTGTCCTTTTTGGATATGACAGACAACCAACCATAACAATAATCTGTTCAACATACCATGTTCAAATGTAGTTATGCTGAAGAATACAACATACCTTTGATCCTCAGTCGTATTATCCTGAAACAGATAAAGTACAACAATTACATACAACATAGCTGTACCTGCACAGAACCAGTGTAAATACTTGTACTGTGCTGAACCAGTCTAAACACCTGTACTGTGCTGAAACAGTCTAAACACCTATACTGTGCTGAAACAATCTAAACACCTGTACCTGTGCTGAAACAGTCTAAACACCTGTACCTGTGTTGAAACAGTCTAAACACCTGTACTGTGCTGAACCAGTCTAAACACCTGTACTGTGCTGAAACAGTCTGAACACCTGTACTGTGCTGAAACAGTCTGAACACCTGTACTGTGCAGAACCAGTCTAAACACCTGTACTGTGCTGAAACAGTCTGAACACCTGTACTGTGCTGAAACAGTCTAAACACCTGTACTGTGCAGAACCAGTGTGAACACCTGTACTGTGCTGAAACAGTGTGAACACCTGTACTGTGCTGAAACAGTCTGAACACCTGTACTGTGCAGAACCAGTTTAAACACCTGTACCTGTGCAGAACCAGTCTAAACCACCTCTCCCTGCGGGAGAGAAGAATAAAAACACAAGTCTGGAAATATGTTGATGTGCAGCAGCTGTATACAATAAAATCAATTCAATTATAACCTGGGCCGTCACAATATGATGTGCAGCAGTGTATTGCATGCATATTTTACATAAAAAGTTAACTTGCAATAATAAATATATATACAAGCTAAATTACGTTATTAGTTCCAAAAGAGAGTAAAACAAAATTGAATAGAAATAGTGATGTAGTGTTTATGGATTCGTGGACCATTCAGAAATGTGGTGGCAGTGTTGGTGAAGAAGCTGTTCCTGAAATGCTGGGTGTGTGTCTTCAGGCTCTCGTTCTTCCTGCTTTGAAATATCAGGCCAATTTTCCGACAAAGGTCTTTGACTGAAGTTAACAGAATCTCTCCTGACAAATTACACCAGGCTTGGCAGACTGCACCCAATATTTCTACACTTCTTTAAAAAAAGATCTAAAGGTAGATCTGCAAGCCTTGATGAAAGCTAATGAAGTGTAAGTGAGGCGAGGTGAAGTTATCATTGAAGTATGTATGTACTGTATATGTGATCATATAGTACCATGAGATTCATTTTCTTGCAGGCATTGTCAGCAAAAATAAAGAAATACAATAGAATGTATGAAACTATTACAAACAAAGACTGACAAACCACCAATCTGCAAAAGAAGACATGAGTTGTAGAGAGTGTGAGTCCAGAGTTGAAGTTAGTGAAGTCACCCGTACTGGTCTGAAGTCTGATAACTGAGGGGTAATAACTGTTCCTGACCCTGGTGGTGTGGGTCCTGGGGCTCCTGTACCTCCTGCCTGATGATGGCATCAGTGAGACGAGAGCATGGCCTGGGTGATGGTTCCTGCTGGTTGAGGGGTAATGACTGTTCCTGACCCTGGTGGTGTGGGTCCTGGGGCTCCTGTACCTCCTGCCTGATGGTGGCAGCAGTGAGAAGAAAGCATGGCCTGGGTGGTCTGGCTCCTTGATGATGGATGCTGCTTTCTTGTGGCTATGCTCTCTGTAAATGTGCTCACTGGTTGTAGAGGCCCACTCCATCACAGACTTTTCCTGTGATGGACTGGGCTGTATCCACCACTTTCTGGAGGAATTTCCATTCCTGCATTGGTGTTTCCACACAGGCTGTGGTGCAGACAGTAAGGATACCGTCCAATGAGCATCCATAGACGTCTGCCAAAGTTTTAGGTGAAATGCCGAATTTATGCAAACGTCTACCAGGGCTTTTAAAATGACCCAAGGTGATCTTAACCTGGAGAATCAGAGAATATATAATATAAAACATATATCATACATTTATACCACCCATACAAACATAGAATATGAAAGCAATCATGTAAAAGGCGTTGGCCAGACTGGACTTGGAGTTCTAGACCATAATACAAAGGAACAGAATGATCCCATTTGGCACATCGCGTCCGCTCTACACCATGGGTGATTCTATTTCCTCTCAGCCCCGTTCTCCTCCTTTCTCCCGGTAACCTCTGACACCCTGGTTAATGGCTGCTTTAAATACACCCAATGACTTGGTCTCCACAGCTGCCTGTGGCAATGAATTCCACAGATTCACCACCCTCTGGCTAAAGAAATCCCTCCTCATCTCCATTGTAAATGGATGACTGTCTATTCTGAGGCTGTGCCCTCTGGTCTCAGACTCCCCCACTGTAGGAAACATCCTCTCCACGTCCACTTTATCTGGGCTTTTCTATATTCGGTAGGTTTCAATAAGATTTCCCCTCATTCCTCTAAACTCCAGCGAGTACAGACCCAGAACCATCAAACACCCTGCATACGTTAATCTTTTCATTGTCGAAACCATTCTCGTGAACCTCCTCTGGACCCACTCCAGACTTTCTTTGATAAGGGACCCAAAGCTGCTCACAATACCCTAAGAGTGGTCTGACCAATGCCTTATAAAACCTTGGCATTACATCCCTGCTTTTCTATTCTAGTCCTCTCAAAATGAATGCGACCATTGCATTTGCCTTCCTCACCATTGACTCAACGGCAGAGAAAAATTAAAAATCGGAGCTGCAAAGGGTTAGGAGTCCTTGTGCAGGATTCCCTAAGGATTAATTCGCAGGTTGAGTCGATGGTTCTCGATTAGTTTGGGCGTCAAAGGCTACGGGGAAAAGGCAGGTGTGTGGGATTGAGGGGGATTGTGGTCTAACATCTTACTGGCTGATGAAACGATCAAAAACGGGGGAAACCGCAAGGTCACTAAGAGGGCTGGGGCACTGTGCATTAAACAAAACATTGAAAATGATAAGGAAACACCAGACAGGATTGTGTGAGGAATGTCAGGAAGAGCAGTCAGTAGAACATGTAGTTCTGAGTTGCAGGAAGTATGGGATACAGAGAGAGATGATGAGAAATAAATTAAGGGAGTTGGGGATGCAGGAATTCACATTAAAAGGGTTGCTGGGCATGGGTGAGAGAGCACAAGTCCGGGTATTTTTAGCGTTTTTAAGGGGTACAGGGGTTTTTTATAGAATATGACGAATAAACAGGAATAGGATACTAGGATGGTCAAAGATGGGAGGGTGAAGTGTAGGTTTGTGTGTGTGTGAGTGAGATTGGGTGAAGGGATTTAGAATGTATGTCTAGTGCACATTCTGGAGCAGAGGGTGGCGGTAATGCACCATTAAGCTGGATGCCAACCGCCGTAAAACAAGATACAGACAGACAGGTCACTAAGAGGAGAGGAGAGCTGATGTGACCTTGGTTAAAGTGGTTGGACGCGGACTAGATCGGCCACAGGACCTGCTTCTGTGCTGTGCTTTTCCGTGAATCTTTAGTGATTGCCTTACGACAAGCAAGCTGAAGGCGTCCTGTTGGCTGAGTTGCCTTTCTATGTACGAAAGCCTTTGTTGGGTGTCCTGTGAATTGTCACGAATTTCCTGCAGGTTCGTCTCCATCCTCCCCAAGATGTCGTCTTTTTCCTTGTTCAGCTCCCTGACCAGGCTTCTCTCCTTCTCGTCCAAAATACTTCGCAGTTTGGCGAACTCAGAGTCAATCAGGATCTGTATTTTGTTTGACTGTTCCTGCGGACACAAATCAAAGGAGTTAAAAAAAAACGTGTTGAAGTTGGAAAGCGAACCCTCTCCAGAGTCGGTCAGTGTGACATTATTTCCTAGATGCTGAGTCTGCAGATACACGGACGCACACAGACACAGACTCTCTCTCTCTCTCTCTCACACACACACACACACACACACACAGATACACGCACACACAGATACACACTCCCTCACACACAGATACACAATCCCTCACAGACAGACACTAACACTTACACACACAGTTACACACTCACACACACACACAAATACACACTCCCTCACATACACATACACCAACACTTACACACGCACACAAATACACCCACTCACACATATACACAGACACACAGTACATGGACACACACAGAGACTCACACACAGAGACACAGACACAGACACACACACACATATACGTACATACACATCCATTCACACACATACACACAGACACACAAACACACGCACTCAAATACAGTCACACAAGTACACATTCACTCAGATACACACACAAAGACACGTTTGTACACACCGTACACTCACACACACACACATATATACATACACACTCACACACAGTTACTTACACACATACACACATAGATACACACACTTACACACACACACACACTGTATTAGTCACTAATGACAGGACCGATACCGTTGGTTCTTTTCCCACCCGTAGCTCCCGCTGTGGTTCTCCCGATCCGTTAATTGGATGGTTTTGGAATGTAATATTCCAGCACAAGCAGACCGGGTTCGAAATTTCTCACGGTCCGTGAACTGTTGAGATATTCTGTTTTCTGTTTATGTCAGCTGATAGTAAAAGCCACCGGGAGAATCTCTGCGATTTCCTCCCCCCCCCCCACCCCTATTTGTGACAGTTACCGGCTGCGGACGCATCATTCCTATCCCCCACCTCACAATCTCCGACACGCTACCGTCAGGAAGGAGGTACAGGAGCATCAGGACTAGAACTGTCAGACTGGGTAGCAGCTTCTTCCCTCGGGCTGTGAGAATAAAGAAGATCCTGCCGCCAGCGAGGTCGTGTCCTGACGACAGCGAGCTGTCTACTGTTTGCTTGTGCTGCTTACTGGGTCCATTCTGAATGTTATTTTAATAACCTATTTGTGGTAATATTTTGTTTTATGTGCTGTGCGTGTGCAACGTGATCTGCAGGAGCACTGTTCGGTTGTATACATGTATAGTCAGATGACAATAAACTTGAACTTGATCATAGATGTTCACAGTTCGCCCGGACGTCTCGTCATGCAACACGAGTGTAAAAGGATTACATTCTTTCCACAGCTCAGAGAGATCGCCGTCCTGCATAGCTGGCCCTTTCTCGCGGTTCATTTCATTTTTATTCTAAATCCTTTCACTGTCATATTACTGAATAGTTCAATTTTAACCATACACAAGGATACAGCCATCCATCGAACAGCGTTCCTTCGAGGCCGAGGTGTAAAGCACACACCCAACAGTCACACAGCATGAGGGACATAGAGCAGTAAAACAAAAATAATAATGTAGCCCAAGCCCCCCGAAGGTCATGGTTCAGTGCAGCAGCAGCTGAACGTAATCCAGACACAAAATGCTGGAGGAATTCAGCAGGCCAGGCAGCATCTGTGGAAGAGCACAGCTCATGGTTAATTGGAGAAAGGGGAACTACGAGGCTTTCAGGCAGGAACTTGGAAGCATCAGTTGTAAACAGATGTTCTCAGGGAAACGTACCAAAGAAATGTGCCAAATGTTCAGGGGATATTTGCGTGGGGTTCTGAGTAGGTACGTTCCAATGAGACATGGAAAGGTTGGTGGGGTACAAGATCCGTGGTGTACAAAGGCTGTTGTAAATCTAGTCAAGAAGAAAATAAGAGCATACGAAAGGTTAAAAAAACTAGGTAATGATATGAACCTAGAAGATTATAAGGCTAGCAGGAAGGAGCTTAAGAATGAAATTAGGAGAGCCAGAAGGGGCCATGAGAAGGCATTTGCAGGCAGGATTCAGGAAAACCCCAAGGCGTTCTACAAGTATGTGAAGAGCAAGAGGATAAGACGTGAAGGAATAGGACCAATCAAGTGTGACAATGGAAAAGTGTGTATGGAACCGGAGGAAATAGCAGAGGTACTTAATGAATATTTTTGCTTCGGTATTCAGTACGGAAAAGGATCTTGGTGATTGTAGTGATGACTTACAGCAGACTGAAAAGCTTGAGCATGTAGAAATTAAGAAAGAGGATGTGCTGGAGCTTTTGGAAAGCATCAGGTTGAATAAGTCACCAGGACCAGACAAGGTGTACCCCAGACTACTGTGGGAAGCGAAGGAGGAAATTGCTGAGCCTCTGGCAATGATCTTTGCATCATCAATGAGGACGGGAGAGGTTCCGGAGGATTGGAGGGTTGCGGAGGTTGTTCCATTATTCGAGAAAGGGAGTAGAGATAGCCCAGGAAATTATAGACCAGTGAGTCTTACTGCAGTGGTTGGTAAGTTGATGGAGAAGATCCTGAGAGGCAGGATTTATGAATATTTGGAGAGGTATAATATGATTAGGAATAGTCAGCATGGCTTTGTCAAAGGCAGGACATGCCTTACAAGCCTGATTGAATTTTTTGAGAATGTGATTAAACACATTGATGAAGGAAGAGCAGTAGATGTAGTGTACATGGATTTCAGCAAGGCATTTGATAAAGTACCCATGCAAGGATTATTGAGAAAGTAAGGAGGCATGGGATCCAAGGGGACATTGCTTTGTGGATCCAGAACTGGCTTGCCCACAGAAGGCAAAGAGTGGTTGTAGACAGGTCATTTTCTGCATGGAGGTCGGTGACCAGTGGTGTGCCTCAGGGATCTGTTCTGGGACCTTTACGCTTCATGATTTTATAAATGACCTGGATGTGGAAGTGGAGGGTTGGGTTAGTAAATTTGCTGATAACACAAAGGTTGTGTGTATTGTGGATAGTGTGGAGGGCTGTCAGAGGTTACAATGGGACATTGATAGGATGCAAAACTGGGCTGAGAAGTGGCAGATGGAGTTCAACCCAGATAAGTGTGAGGTGGTTCATTTTGGTAGGTCAAATATGATGGCAGAATATAGTATTAATGGTAAGACTCTTGGCAGTGTGGAAGATCAGAGGGATCTTGGTGTCCGAGTCCATAGGACACTGAAAGATGCTATGCAGGTTGACTCTGTGGTTAAGAAAACATACGGTGCATTGGCCTTCATCAATTGTGGGATTGAGTTTAAGAGCTGAGAGGTAATGTTAAAGCTATATAGGACCCTGGTCAGACCCCACTTGGAGTACTGTGCTCAGTTCTGGACGTCTCACTACAGGAAGGACGTGGAAACCATAGAAAGGGTGCAGAGGAGATTTACAAGGATGTTGCCTGGATTGGGGAGCATGCCTTATGAGAATAGGTTGAGTGTGAACTCGACCTTTTCTCCTTGGAGTGACAGAGGATGAGAGGTGACCTGATAGAGGAGTATAAGATAATGAGAGACATTGATCATGTGGATAGTCAGAGGCTTTTCCCCAGGTCTAAATTGGCTAGCACGAGAGGGCATAGTTTTAAACTGCTTGGAAGTAGGTACAGAGCAGATGTCAGTGGTAAGTTTTTTTACACAGAGAGTGGTGAGTACGTGGAATGGGCCACTGGCGATGGTGGTGGAGGCGGAAGCGATAGGGTCTTTTAAGAGACTCCTGGATGGCTACATGGAGCTTAGAAAAATAGAGGGCTATGGGTAAAGCTTAGGTAGTTCTAAGGTAGGGACATGTTCGGCACAGATTTGTGGGCCGAAGGGCCTGTATCATGCTGTAGGTTTTCTATGTTTCGGTCTGTGACCCTGCAGCAGGACTGGAGAAAAAAAAAGATTGGAAGTCAGCGTAAGAAGGTGGAGGGAGGGGAGGAAGAAGCATACGGTGATGGGTGAAACCAGGGTGGGGTGGTGAAGTAAAGAGCTGGGAAGTTGATTGGTGAAAGAGATACATGGCTGGAGAAGGGGGAATCTGATGGAGAGGACAGAAGGCCATGGAAAAAAGAGAAGGGGGAGGAGAGTGGGTCTGGTGAACACGTGGTCGATGAGGTGGGGAGCAGCAGGGATCACAGGGGGGGGGGCAGTCAGAGAGGGTATCTTTTTTTACCAGTCCTGCTGCAGGGTCTTGGCCCGAAATGCCAACTGTACTCTTTTCCATAGATGCTGCTTGGCCTGCTGAGTTCCTCCAGCACTTTGTGTGTGTTGCTCGGATTTCCAGCATCTGCAGATTTTCTCTGAATGTAATCCAGCTTGTAGTCACCCGAGCAAACACTGGAAAGCAGCACTGACTATTGAGTAGATGAAACTCGGAGATTGTGTTCATCTCTCGTCATCTCATTATAGGAAGGACGTGGATGTTATCCACTTTGTATTCACTACAGAGCAGCACTAACTATTCAGTAAGTTAAACTCAGAGACTGTGTTCAGCTCTGGTCTTCTCATTATAGGAAGGATGTGGAAGCTTTAGAGAGAGTGCAGAGTAGATTTACCGGGATGCTGTCTGGATTAGAGGACCTGTTTTTTGTGGAGTGAGCTGGGGCTTTTCTCTTTGGAGTGAAGGAGGATGAGAGGTAGCTTCATAGAGGTGTACAAGATGATAGGAAACATTGATGGAGTGGACAGCCAGAGATTTTTTCCCAGGATGGAAACGGCTAATACAAGGGGCATACTTTTAAGGTGATAGGAGAAAAGTACAGCTGGGGTGGGGGAAATGTCAGAGGTATGCCTCTTACACAGAGTGGTGGGTGAATAGTACACCATGCCAGGGGTCGTGGTACAGGCAGATAGATTAGTGACATTTTAGAAAACCTGGATGATAGAGAAATGGAGGGCTATGTAGGAAGGAAGGGCTAGATTGATTTTGGAGCAGGCTAAAAGGTTAGCACAGCATTGTGGGCCGAAGGGCCTGTAGTATACTGCCCTATGTTTCATGAAACTTCAGGGATTTTTTATTTTCGCTTGTTTGGGAATTTATATTTGTCGGCTTCTAGGAATGTGGGCAATGCCCACCATGTTATATGTTTAAGATTGTTCAAGACTTTGCAAGACTCTTCAAGACTGTTTAATGTCATTTCCAGTACACAAGTGCAAAGGAGAATGAAATAATTGTTACTCCTGATCTGAGGCAGCCCAACAAACACACACACACAATAAGATAAAGTGCACAATGACAAAACACACACACACACACACACAAATGAACACATACGATAATTTATATACATAGATTGACTGTATGTCCACGAAGTGATGCTAGACACGGGTGTCCGTAAATAAAGCATCTGACAGGAAATTATAAAGTAGTGGTTGTTGGGGTGTAGACAGGAAACGATAAAGTAGTGGTTGTTGGGGTGTAGACAGGAAATGATAAAGTAGTGGTGTTTGGGGTGTAGACAGAAACTGATAAAGTAGTGGTGGTTGGGGTGTAGACAGGAACTGATAAAGTAGTGGTGGTTGGGGTGTAGACAGGAACTGATAAAGTAGTGGTGGTTGGGGTGTAGACAGGAAATGGTAAGTAGTGGTGTTTGGGGTGTAGACAGGAAATGATAAATAGTGGTGGTTGGGGTGTAACAGGAAATGATAAAGTAGTGGTGGTTGGGGTGTAGACAGGAAATGATAAAGTAGTGGTGGTTGGGGTGTAGACAGGAAATGATAAAGTAGTGGTGGTTGGGGTGTAGACAGGAAATGATAAAGTAGTGGTGGTTGGGGTGTAGACAGGAAATGATAAAGTAGTGGTGGTTGGGGTGTAGACTGGGAATGATAAAGTAGTGGTGGTTGGGGTGTAACAGGAAATGATAAAGTAGGGGTGGTTGGGGTGTAGACAGGGACTGATAAAGTAGTGGTGGTTGGGGTGTAACAGGAAATGATAAAGTAGTGGTGTTTGGGGTGTAGACAGGAAATGGTAAAGTAGTGGTTGTTGGGGTGTAACAGGAAATGATAAAGTAGTGGTGCTTGGGGTGTAGACAGGAAATGATAAAGTAGTGGTGGTTGGGGTGTAGACAGGAAATGATAAAGTAGTAGTGGTTGGGTTGTAACAGGAAATGATAAAGTAGTGGTGGTTGGGGTGTAACAGGAAATGGTAAAGTAGTGGTGGTTGGGGTGTAACAGGAAATGATAAAGTAGTGGTGTTTGGGGTGTAGACAGGAAATGATAAAGTAGTGGTGGTTGGGGTGTAACAGGAAATGGTAAAGTAGTGGTGCTTGGGGTGTAGACAGGAAATGACAAAGTAGTGGTGGTTGGGGTGTAACAGGAAATGGTAAAGTAGTGGTGCTTGGGGTGTAGACAGGAACTGATAAAGTAGTGGTGGTTGGGGTGTAGACAGGGACTGATAAAGTAGTGGTGGTTGGGGTGTAACAGGAACTGATAAAGTAGTGGTGGTTGGGGTGTAGACAGGGACTGATAAAGTAGTGGTGGTTGGGGTGTAACAGGAAATGGTAAAGTAGTGGTGGTTGGGGTGTAACAGGAAATGATAAAGTAGTGGTGGTTGGGGTGTAACAGGAAATGGTAAAGTAGTGGTGGTTGGGGTGTAACAGGAAATGATAAAGTAGTGGTGTTTGGGGTGTAGACAGGAAATGGTAAAGTAGTGGTGGTTGGGGTGTAACAGGAAATGATAAAGTAGTGGTGGTTGGGGTGTAACAGGAAATGATAAAGTAGTGGTGGTTGGGGTGTAACAGGAAATGATAAAGTAGTGGTGGTTGGGGTGTAACAGGAAATGGTAAAGTAGTGGTGGTTGGGGTGTAGACAGGAAATGATAAAGTAGTGGTGGTTGGGGTGTAGACAGGAAATGATAAAGTAGTGGTGGTTGGGGTGTAGACTGGGAATGATAAAGTAGTGGTGGTTGGGGTGTAACAGGAAATGATAAAGTAGGGGTGGTTGGGGTGTAGACAGGGACTGATAAAGTAGTGGTGGTTGGGGTGTAACAGGAAATGATAAAGTAGTGGTGTTTGGGGTGTAGACAGGAAATGGTAAAGTAGTGGTTGTTGGGGTGTAACAGGAAATGATAAAGTAGTGGTGCTTGGGGTGTAGACAGGAAATGATAAAGTAGTGGTGGTTGGGGTGTAGACAGGAAATGATAAAGTAGTAGTGGTTGGGTTGTAACAGGAAATGATAAAGTAGTGGTGGTTGGGGTGTAACAGGAAATGGTAAAGTAGTGGTGGTTGGGGTGTAACAGGAAATGATAAAGTAGTGGTGTTTGGGGTGTAGACAGGAAATGATAAAGTAGTGGTGGTTGGGGTGTAACAGGAAATGGTAAAGTAGTGGTGCTTGGGGTGTAGACAGGAAATGACAAAGTAGTGGTGGTTGGGGTGTAACAGGAAATGGTAAAGTAGTGGTGCTTGGGGTGTAGACAGGAACTGATAAAGTAGTGGTGGTTGGGGTGTAGACAGGGACTGATAAAGTAGTGGTGGTTGGGGTGTAACAGGAACTGATAAAGTAGTGGTGGTTGGGGTGTAGACAGGGACTGATAAAGTAGTGGTGGTTGGGGTGTAACAGGAAATGGTAAAGTAGTGGTGGTTGGGGTGTAACAGGAAATGATAAAGTAGTGGTGGTTGGGGTGTAACAGGAAATGGTAAAGTAGTGGTGGTTGGGGTGTAACAGGAAATGATAAAGTAGTGGTGTTTGGGGTGTAGACAGGAAATGGTAAAGTAGTGGTGGTTGGGGTGTAACAGGAAATGATAAAGTAGTGGTGGTTGGGGTGTAACAGGAAATGATAAAGTAGTGGTGGTTGGGGTGTAACAGGAAATGATAAAGTAGTGGTGGTTGGGGTGTAACAGGAAATGGTAAAGTAGTGGTGGTTGGGGTGTAGACAGGAAATGATAAAGTAGTGGTGGTTGGGGTGTAGACAGGAAATGATAAAGTAGTGGTGGTTGGGGTGTAGACAGGAAATGATAAAGTAGTGGTGGTTGGGGTGTAGACAGGAAATGATAAAGTAGTGGTGGTTGGGGTGTAGACAGGAAATGGTAAGTAGTGGTGTTTGGGGTGTAGACAGGAAATGATAAATAGTGGTGGTTGGGGTGTAACAGGAAATGATAAAGTAGTGGTGGTTGGGGTGTAGACAGGAAATGATAAAGTAGTGGTGGTTGGGGTGTAGACAGGAAATGATAAAGTAGTGGTGGTTGGGGTGTAGACAGGAAATGATAAAGTAGTGGTGGTTGGGGTGTAGACAGGAAATGATAAAGTAGTGGTGGTTGGGGTGTAGACTGGGAATGATAAAGTAGTGGTGGTTGGGGTGTAACAGGAAATGATAAAGTAGTGGTGGTTGGGGTGTAGACAGGGACTGATAAAGTAGTGGTGGTTGGGGTGTAACAGGAAATGATAAAGTAGTGGTGTTTGGGGTGTAGACAGGAAATGGTAAAGTAGTGGTTGTTGGGGTGTAACAGGAAATGATAAAGTAGTGGTGCTTGGGGTGTAGACAGGAAATGATAAAGTAGTGGTGGTTGGGGTGTAGACAGGAAATGATAAAGTAGTGGTGGTTGGGGTGTAACAGGAAATGGTAAAGTAGTGGTGCTTGGGGTGTAGACAGGAAATGATAAAGTAGTGGTGGTTGGGGTGTAACAGGAAATGGTAAAGTAGTGGTGCTTGGGGTGTAGACAGGAAATGATAAAGTAGTGGTGGTTGGGGTGCAGACAGGGAATGATAAAGTAGTGGTGTTTGGGGTGTAGACAGGAAATGGTAAAGTAGTGGTGGTTGGGGTGTAACAGGAAATGATAAAGTAGTGGTGGTTGGGGTGTAGACAGGAACTGATAAAGTAGTGGTGGTTGGGGTGTAGACAGGAACTGATAAAGTAATGGTGGTTGGGGTGTAGACAGGAACTGATAAAGTAGTGGTGGTTGGGGTGTAGACAGGGACTGATAAAGTAGTGGTGGTTGGGGTGTAACAGGAACTGATAAAGTAGTGGTGGTTGGGGTGTAGACAGGGACTGATAAAGTAGTGGTGGTTGGGGTGTAACAGGAAATGGTAAAGTAGTGGTGGTTGGGGTGTAACAGGAAATGATAAAGTAGTGGTGGTTGGGGTGTAACAGGAAATGGTAAAGTAGTGGTGGTTGGGGTGTAACAGGAAATGATAAAGTAGTGGTGTTTGGGGTGTAGACAGGAAATGGTAAAGTAGTGGTGGTTGGGGTGTAGACAGGAAATGATAAAGTAGTGGTGGTTGGGGTGTAGACAGGAAATGATAAAGTAGTGGTGGTTGGGGTGTAGACAGGAAATGATAAAGTAGTGGTGGTTGGGGTGTAGACTGGGAATGATAAAGTACTGGTGGTTGGGGTGTAACAGGAAATGATAAAAGTAGTGGTGGTTGGGGTGTAGACAGGGACTGATAAAGTAGTGGTGGTTGGGGTGTAACAGGAAATGATAAAGTAGTGGTGTTTGGGGTGTAGACAGGAAATGGTAAAGTAGTGGTTGTTGGGGTGTAACAGGAAATGATAAAGTAGTGGTGCTTGGGGTGTAGACAGGAAATGATAAAGTAGTGGTGGTTGGGGTGTAGACAGGAAATGATAAAGTAGTGGTGGTTGGGGTGTAACAGGAAATGATAAAGTAGTGGTGGTTGGGGTGTAACAGGAAATGGTAAAGTAGTGGTGGTTGGGGTTTAACAGGAAATGATAAAGTAGTGGTGTTTGGGGTGTAGACAGGAAATGATAAAGTAGTGGTGGTTGGGGTGTAACAGGAAATGGTAAAGTAGTGGTGCTTGGGGTGTAGACAGGAAATGATAAAGTAGTGGTGGTTGGGGTGTAACAGGAAATGGTAAAGTAGTGGTGCGTGGGGTGTAGACAGGAAATGATAAAGTAGTGGTGGTTGGGGTGCAGACAGGGAATGATAAAGTAGTGGTGTTTGGGGTGTAGACAGGAAATGGTAAAGTAGTGGTGGTTGGGGTGTAACAGGAAATGATAAAGTAGTGGTGGTTGGGGTGTAGACAGGAACTGATAAAGTAGTGGTGGTTGGGGTGTAGACAGGAACTGATAAAGTAATGGTGGTTGGGGTGTAGACAGGAACTGATAAAGTAGTGGTGGTTGGGGTGTAGACAGGGACTGATAAAGTAGTGGTGGTTGGGGTGTAGACAGGGACTGATAAAGTAGTGGTGGTTGGGGTGTAACAGGAAATGGTAAAGTAGTGGTGGTTGGGGTGTAACAGGAAATGATAAAGTAGTGGTGGTTGGGGTGTAACAGGAAATGGTAAAGTAGTGGTGGTTGGGGTGTAACAGGAAATGATAAAGTAGTGGTGTTTGGGGTGTAGACAGGAAATGGTAAAGTAGTGGTGGTTGGGGTGTAACAGGAAATGATAAAGTAGTGGTGGTTGGGGTGTAACAGGAAATGATAAAGTAGTGGTGGTTGGGGTGTAACAGGAAATGATAAAGTAGTGGTGGTTGGGGTGTAACAGGAAATGGTAAAGTAGTGGTGGTTGGGGTGTAGACAGGAACTGATAAAGTAGTGGTGGTTGGGGTGTAACAGGAACTGATAAAGTAGTGGTGGTTGGGTCCGTAGACAGGAAATGATAAAGTAGTGGTGGTTGGGTGTAACAGGAAATGATAAATAGTGGTATTTGGGGTGTAGGTAGACAGGAAATGATAAAGTAGTGGTGGTTGGGTGTAACAGGAAATGATAAATAGTGGTATTTGGGGTGTAGACAGGAAATGATAAAGTAGTGGTAGATGGGGTGTAGACAGGAACTGATAAAGTAGTGGTGGTTGGGGTGTAGACAGGAAATGATAAAGTAGTGGTGGTTGGGGTGTAACAGGAAATGATAAAGTAGTGGTGGTTGGGGTGTAACAGGAAATGGTAAAGTAGTGGTGGTTGGGGTGTAGACAGGAAATGATAAAGTAGTGGTGGTTGGGGTGTAGACAGGAAATGATAAAGTAGTGGTGGTTGGGGTGTAGACAGGAAATGATAAAGTAGTGGTGGTTGGGGTGTAGACAGGAAATGATAAAGTAGTGGTGGTTGGGGTGTAGACTGGGAATGATAAAGTACTGGTGGTTGGGGTGTAACAGGAAATGATAAAGTAGTGGTGGTTGGGGTGTAGACAGGGACTGATAAAGTAGTGGTGGTTGGGGTGTAACAGGAAATGATAAAGTAGTGGTGTTTGGGGTGTAGACAGGAAATGGTAAAGTAGTGGTTGTTGGGGTGTAACAGGAAATGATAAAGTAGTGGTGCTTGGGGTGTAGACAGGAAATGATAAAGTAGTGGTGGTTGGGGTGTAGACAGGAAATGATAAAGTAGTGGTGGTTGGGGTGTAACAGGAAATGATAAAGTAGTGGTGGTTGGGGTGTAACAGGAAATGGTAAAGTAGTGGTGGTTGGGGTGTAACAGGAAATGATAAAGTAGTGGTGTTTGGGGTGTAGACAGGAAATGATAAAGTAGTGGTGGTTGGGGTGTAACAGGAAATGGTAAAGTAGTGGTGCTTGGGGTGTAGACAGGAAATGATAAAGTAGTGGTGGTTGAGGTGTAACAGGAAATGGTAAAGTAGTGGTGCTTGGGGTGTAGACAGGAAATGATAAAGTAGTGGTGGTTGGGGTGCAGACAGGGAATGATAAAGTAGTGGTGTTTGGGGTGTAGACAGGAAATGGTAAAGTAGTGGTGGTTGGGGTGTAACAGGAAATGATAAAGTAGTGGTGGTTGGGGTGTAGACAGGAACTGATAAAGTAGTGGTGGTTGGGGTGTAGACAGGAACTGATAAAGTAATGGTGGTTGGGGTGTAGACAGGAACTGATAAAGTAGTGGTGGTTGGGGTGTAGACAGGGACTGATAAAGTAGTGGAGGTTGGGGTGTAACAGGAACTGATAAAGTAGTGGTGGTTGGGGTGTAGACAGGGACTGATAAAGTAGTGGTGGTTGGGGTGTAACAGGAAATGGTAAAGTAGTGGTGGTTGGGGTGTAACAGGAAATGATAAAGTAGCGGTGGTTGGGGTGTAACAGGAAATGGTAAAGTAGTGGTGGTTGGGGTGTAACAGGAAATGATAAAGTAGTGGTGTTTGGGGTGTAGACAGGAAATGGTAAAGTAGTGGTGGTTGGGGTGTAACAGGAAATGATAAAGTAGTGGTGGTTGGGGTGTAACAGGAAATGATAAAGTAGTGGTGGTTGGGGTGTAACAGGAAATGGTAAAGTAGTGGTGGTTGGGGTGTAGACAGGAACTGATAATGTAGTGGTGGTTGGGGTGTAACAGGAAATGATAAAGTAGTGGTGGTTGGGGTGTAACAGGAAATGATAAAGTAGTGGTGGTTGGCGTGTAGACAGGAACTGATAAAGTAGTGGTGATTGGGGTGTAGACAGGAACTGATAAAGTAATGGTGGTTGGGGTGTAGACAGGAAATGATAAAGTAGTGGTGTTTGGGGTGTAACAGGAACTGATAAAGTAGTGGTGGTTGGGGTGCAGACAGGGAATGATAAAGTAGTGATGTTTGGGGTGTAGACAGGAAATGATGATGTAGTGGTGGTTGGGGTGTAGACAGGAAATGATAAAGTAGTGGTGGTTGGGGTGTAACAGGAATTGATAACGTAGTGGTATTTGGGTTGTAACAGGAAATGGTAAAGTAGTGGTGGTTGGGGTGTAGACAGGAACTGATAAAGTAGTGGTGGTTGGGGTGTAACAGGAACTGATAAAGTAGTGGTGGTTGGGGTGTAGACAGGAAATGATAAAGTAGTGGTGGTTGGGGTGTAACAGGAAATGATAAAGTAGTGGTGGTTGGCGTGTAGACAGGAACTGATAAAGTAGTGGTGATTGGGGTGTAGACAGGAACTGATAAAGTAATGGTGGTTGGGTTGTAACAGGAAATGGTAAAGTAGTGGTGGTTGGGGTGTAACAGGAACTGATAAAGTAGTGGTGGTTGGGGTGTAGAGGGATGGGTTAGTTGGTGGAGGTCTTGGCCTGCCTTACCACTTGGGGACTGTTTTTGGGTCTGGTGGATGCTACGTTTCCTCCTCCATGATGGGTGTGGGACAAGCAATCTGTCCATCTGGGTGGGATGGATCGTTCATTGTGTTACCGGCTCTGCTCTGTATATACTGCCTTGACGGTGGGTAGGCTGGTGCCGGTGAGGCGTTGGGCAGTTTTGACTACCCATTTTAGTGCCTCTCTGTCTGCCACAGTGGAGGTTCCGTACCGAGCAGTGATGCAGCTCGTCGGGATGCTCTCTACTGTGCATCTCTAGAATGACCCGAATATAGATGTGCAAAGTCGAGCTCTTATTAGCCTCCTCAGAATGTGGAGGCGTTGGTGAGCTTTCCTGATTGTATAGGATGCGTTCTGGGACCACAAGAGGTTGCGTGAGATGTGCGCTCACCCACAATGGAGTATTACGTATGTGTAATTTTGATCACCTGCCTACGGGAAGGATATCAATAAGATTGAAAAAATGTACATAAAATATACAAGGATGTTGCCAGGACTTGAAGAGCTGAGGTTTAGGGAAAGATTGAATAAGTCAGGAATTTACTCCCTGGCAGGTAGGAGAATGAGACGTATGGATAGAGTAAATGCTTTTCCGCTGAGGTTGGGCGAGAGTAGATCTAGAGGTCATAGCTGAAAGGTAAGGGATGAAATATTAAAGAAAGCTGGAAGGGAGTTTCTTTGCTCAGAGAGTGCTGAGAGTGTGGAATGAGCTGACGGCAGAAGTGGTGAATGAGGGTTCAATTTTAACATTTAGAAGACGTTTGGATCAGTACATAGATAGGACCAATATGGAGGGCTATGGTCCAGGTGCGTGTTGATGATACTGTGCAGAATAACAGTTCAGCATGGGCTAGATGCTGTTTCTCCGCTGGGGTGTTGTAAATTTGTAAAATTCCGTTGGCTGCATGGGTTTACAACTGGTTGGCCATAACAAGCCTAAGCTGAGCAGCTTGGGAGACAGGGCATCCGTGGACGGGATGGGACCTCAAAGCATTGGTGGAACGCCAGCAAGTAAAATATCCTCCAAACTGACTGCAACGATAAGTAAACCAATATCAGTGACCTCTCCCTTACCGACACCCCCAGAACTGAGGCACAGCCGAATGTCAAACGGCCACGCCGTCGGTATGCCCAAAACCATACAACCCAGCCCACCTCGGGTGAAGCCCTCCCCAGCTCTGCACACACCTACATGGAGCGCTGTCACAGGAAAACAGCATCAAATCAGCAAGACTCCCCGCACCACCCCGGCCATGCTGTCATCTCACTGCTGTCATCATCAGGCAGGAGGTCCAGGAGCCTCAGGGCCCACACCACCAGGTTCCGAGACAATTATTTCCCCTCAACCATCAGGAACCACCACCCAGGCCACGTTCTCGTCTCACTGCTGCCACCATCAGGCAGGAGGTACAGGAGTCCCAGGACCCACACCACCAGGGTCAGGAACAGTCATTACCCCCTCAACCATCAGGAACCACCACCCAGGCCACGTTCTCGTCTCACTGCTGCCACCATCAGGCAGGAGGTACAGGAGCCTCAGGACCCACACCACCAGGTTCCGAGACAATTATTACCCCCCAATCATCAGAGCCCGGAACCAAATCACCGAAATGTTCCCACAACCTATGGACTGACTTTCAGGGGCTCTTCATCTCCTGTTCTCGATATTTATTTATGTATTATTGTTATATATTTATTTGTATTTGCACAGTTTGTTTTCTTTTGCACATTGGTTGTTTGTCCTGTTGGATGCAGTCTTTTTTTGATTCTGTGGTGTTACTGAGAATGCCCGCAGGAAAATGAATCTCTGGGTTGTGTATGGTGACATGCGTGTACTTTGATAATAAATTTACCTTCAACTTTGATCTTTCCACCAGGGTCCGGTAACAGGCCGCCTACACGGGTGCCACAGCAGCACGACGTTATTACCGCTCGAGTCATCAGAATTCCGAGTTCAATTCCCGCGTACTCTATAAGCAATTTGTACGTTTCTTCCTGTGTGTGTGTGTGTGTGTGTGTGTGTGTGTGTGTGTGTGTGTGAGTGTGTGTGTGTTTTTCTTCCGGGTGCTCCGGTTTCCTCCCACAGTTCCAAAGATGTACCAGTTAGTAGGTTAATTGGTCATTGTAATTGTCCCGTGATTAGAAAAGGGTTAACTTGGCGGGATGCGGCATAGCGCGGTTCCAAGGGTCTGTTCCGCGCTGTACCTCGAGTTCACTAAATTCTCGGAAACACCACAGCGACAGCACGGTGATAGTGTTGTTCCTGTCACTGGGTACATTAAAAAAAACTTTAAATGCGGTTAAATAAAACCCAGTGACTTGGCCTCCACAGCCGTCTGTGGCAAAGAATTTCACAGATTTACCAGCCTCTGGCTAAAGAAATCCCTCCTCACTTCTGTTGCAGAGGGACGCTCCTCTATAGGGTTAAATCGGGCAGCGTCGGAAGGGCGTCTCTTTAGATAGAAATAAATTACCTTAATGCCCGAGATGCTTTCCAGCTGCTTTAGCTCGAAATCTTGGAAGGTCGTTTGCCTCTGTTTGAGCGAGTATATGATGTTGTTTATTTTGTCCTAAGATTCACAGCGAAGGGACGGAAGCGTTTATTAAAGATGTGTTAGAACGAGTAAATTACACCATAAAACAGATACCGTGCGAAGGTAATTCGGCCCCTTGGCTCTATGTTGGCCCCCTTATAGAACAATTCCTTGCAGCCCAATGAATTATATTTCCCCCCTGTCATCCCGGTTTGACTGTTTCTCTTTTTTTAAATAATATTGATAATAATAGTAAATACTTTAATTGATCCCGAGTGGGAAATTCTCTCGTTATAGCAGCACCATTTGAAAACACATGCGCTGTGCAGACTTAACTAATGATAAAGTACTGAATGATAATATACACAATAATAATTTACCAATGAGCAATATTAATACTGTATATGAAATAATAAAGCAGAGACTATTGTACTATGATGTGTGTTCTCCTGTCGCACAGAGATGAACTGCTAATGCTTATTGCATTTGATGGGAAAGATTTTTTGTAACGACCCTTGTGACCGCGGAACTGAATGAGTCTGTTCGAAAGGGCGCTCCGCTGTTCATTCAGTAGGTCACGGAGAGGATGTGTCAGATTGTCCACCAGGGATAACAGTTTGTTTAGTGACCTCCTCTCCACCACTAACTCAAAAGAGTCCGTGCTGTAGCCAAGGCCGGACCCAGCCTTTTCGATGAGTTCATTTAGTCTTTTTGTATCACCGGTACCGATGCTGTTCCCCCCAACGTAAAGCCGCAAAGAAGATGATTAAAGATCTCCAGCATCCCGCTGCACACATTGAAGGATCTCAGCTTCCTTAGAAAACAGAGACCGCTCATCCCCTTCTTGTAAACGGCCACAGCTTGTAAACAGCACACATCAAAGTTGCTGGTGAACGCAGCGGGCCAGGGAGCATCTTTAGGAAGAGGTACAGTCGACGTTTCAGGCCGAGACCCTTCGTCAGGACAAATCTCTTACTATCTCTTCTTTCAGTTAGTCCTGCGAAGGGTCTCGGCCCGAAACGTCAACTGCACCTCTTCCTAGAGATGCTGCCTGGCCTGCTGCGTTCACCAGCAACTTTGATGTGTGTTGCTTGAATTTGCAGCATCTGCGATTTCCTCGTGTTTGTAGCTTGTAAACAGTTTCTTTCGACACCGCCACCAAGAATGGGCCTCCTGTGGGTCGACGGCTCTGCCGTTTCACGCGGGCTTTCGAAAGCGTACGTCTTTCGACTCGGCGGGCCCGGCCCGGCCCTCCGGCACGGTATCGTGTACCGTGGCTAACATGATGTAAAAATGTGTAGTCCCTCTACCCGCGTTCCGTGCTTCCTTCCCCGATCACGGTCAGCTGCCTCTCGTATCGTGGCTATTCAGTAACCTTGGCCACGAACGGTTTAACCCCGGGGCGGGTTTCTGAATCTAGCTCAGAAGTCTTTGACAATCAGCTCCTCGCCGCCAATGATCACGCCAGTGCTCAGTTTTGGTCGCCTCATTATAGGAAGGGATGTGGATGCTTTAAAGAGAGTGCAGAGGAGATTCACCAGGATGCCCGCTGGATTACAAGGCCTGTTTTCTGTGGAGCGAGCTCGAGCTTTTCTCTTTGGAGGGAAGGAGGATGCGAGGTGACTGGATAGAGCTGTACAAGGTGATCAGAGGCAGAGACAGCCAGTGATTTTTCCGAGACCAATAGGAGGGAACATAATTTTAAGGCGAATGGATGGGAGGGCGGAATAGGGTGGATGTCAGAGGTAATTTCTTCACATGGAGAGTGGTGGGTGTGTGGTGTGAGGAACGCGCAGCCAGGGGTGGTGCTGAAGCCGGTTAGGAACATGGACGATAATGGAGAGTTATGTAGGACGGGAAAGATTAGATTGATCAAAGACAGCACAACATAGTGGGCCGAATGGCCTATGCTGTGCTGTAATGTGCTATTTTCTTGTCTTAAAGTTCCCTTCTGGTCGCCCCGTGCAAACAAGCCTTGATCCAGTCCACATCCATATCCGCTCAGCCTCCTCCCGACAAGGGGTCAGCCCAGGCTCTTGATTATTCCCACCCCGCTGGGTCTGCGGTCTCTGCATTCTCTTCCGCGCCCTCCCTGGGACAGGATTCGGGGTTGCGGGGGTGGGGAGAACGCACGACCGCGGCCGAACCGCTTACCCTATAGATATCCACCGCCTCATTCAAAAGCATGAAGTTGTGGGAGGTGTGACTGCGCTCGTCTCTCCTGTCCAGGCAGTTCACGCAGATCATTTTCCTCTCCGTCTCGCAGAAGAGTTTTACCTCCTCCTGGTGCTCTTCGCACAGGGGCCTGGCGCCCGCCTTCTCCCGCTTCTCGGAGCCCCGGCGTCCGAATCCCTCGGACTCCTCCGACGGAAAGCGAAGCCTCTGCCCCAGTCCGATGCTGCACCGTGCGCACACGGCGCCCTCCGCACCCCGATGCCGGGGAGCGCAGTCGCCGCAGTAGGCGTGCCCGCAGCCGAAGGTCACCAGGTCTGTGGACGCCCGGCCGCACAGCTGACATGGCCCGGTTTCCCGCGTGGCCATGGCCGGTGCAGACCCTGTTCCAGCGCTCCGTCCAACTCGCAAGCCCTAGGGAGCCGCTCCCTCCTGAACATCAGCTGTCTGAAAGAGGCGGGGAGAGGGAGGGAGACGCACGGGCATTTAAATGATATGTCCCCATATATGGGACGTGGTATCTCTCCCCGTCAAGTCACAGAAGGGCGGGGCCACCCGGAGCGCTGGCACTGCCAGCGGAGTCCCGCCCAGAGCCGCGTCTCTCAAAGAGGAGAGGCAGCACCTCTGGTGACGGGGCTTGTCGTGTCCGTTCTGAGGCAGCTCACTCACCTTGGGTCCCACCGGTACTCAGCTCTCATCCGTGGCTCCTTGCATGTGACAGCGGCCACGCCCCGGTACACCGCTTCAGGAGGCCAGCCAAACGAGGCAGGGGTAGCTCACAGCCTCGCACCCCGGTGGGATCGCTGAACACCTACGCTCTGTCCGCCAGAGAAAGCAGGATCTCCCAGTGGCCACACATTTTAATTCCACATCCCATTCCCATTCTGACATGTCTATCCACGGCCGCCTCTACTGTAAAGATGAAGCCACACTCACGTTGGAGGAACAACACATTATATTCCGTCTGGGTAGCCTCCAACCTGATGACATGAACATTGACTTCTCAAACTTCCGTTAATGCCCCTCCTCCCTTCTTACCGCATCCGTTATTTATTATTATTTATTTATTTTCTTTCCCTTTCTTTTTCCTTCTCTTTTTTCTCCCTCTGTCCCTCTCACTATAACTCCTTGCCTGCTCTCCATCTTCCTCTGGTGCTCCTCTCCTCCCGTCCCATGACCCTCCCCCTTCTCCAGCCTCATATCCCCTTTGCCAATTACCTGTCCAGCTCTTGGCTCCATCCCTCCCCCTCCTGTCTTCTCCTATCATTTTGGATCTCCCCCTCCCCTCCTACTTTCAAATCTCTTACTAGCTCTTCCTTCAGTTAGTCCTGACGAAGGGTCTCGGCCCGAAACGTCGACTGTACCTCTTCCTAGAGATGCTGCCTGGCCTGCTGCGTTCACCAGCATTTTGCGTGTGTTGCTTGAAATTCCAGCATCTGGCGATTTCCTGGTGTTTGCGAGATAGGAACGTGCCTGCCCTAGCGTGTGAAGGCAGCTCTGGCGGGCAGGGCAGATGACATCTACAGTGAAATTCAACGGCCACGCTTCGTGGAGAGCGAAGGGCGTGGCAAGACACAGAAGAAACCATGGTCTCCCATCCACTGCAGCCAAAAAGGACTTTGTGACGACTACTCGTATCACTGGATCCGGAGTTCCGAGGCCCAGAGAGCGGAAATGCCCCATTACAACAGCTTTTCCACTTTAAAAACTCTCCGGCACAGGTTTCCTGTTGTCCTCGGATGCGACAGAAAACTTACACGAAGTCGGGGAGGGTGAGATGGGTTAGGGGTGCTGGGGGAAGCAGTTCCCGGTAAGAATATAATGTAAATCCATCGCTTGAGTTTTCCCTCAAAGGGAGACAAGACAGCATAGGTGAACACGATAGCAGTGAAGGGCGGGGAGGGGGGGTGATCGCTTCTTGATTAGTCAGGGCAGTAGGGTAACGGGCAGGAGGCTGGAGAATGGGGTTGAGAGGGATAATAAATCAGACATGATGGAATAGTGCAGCATACTCGATGAGCTGAATGGCCTAGTTCTGCTCCTATTTCTTGTAGCCTTCAGATTTGAATTTGAATTGACTTTATTACTTACATCCTTCATATCCATGAGGAGTAAAAATCTTTACATAACATCTCTGTCTCAATGTGCAATGGGCACTTTATAATGAATAGTATGTACAATGGAACAGTCAATATAACATAGAAATACAATTGTGTCAGTATAAATTAATCAGTCTGATTGTCTGGTGGAAGAAGCTATCCCAGAGCCTGTTGGTCCTGGCTTTTATGTTGCAGAATCACTTCCCAGATGGTAGCAACTGGAACAGTTTGTGGTTGGAGTGACTCGGGTCCCCAATAATCCTTCGGGCCCTTTTCTCACACCTGTCTTTGTAAATGTCCTGAATCGTGGGATCTTCACAACTACAGATGCACTGGACTGTCCACACCACTCTCTGCAGAGTCCTGTGATTGAGGGAGGTACAATTCTCATACCAGGCAGTGATGCAGCCAGTCAGGATGCTCTCAATTGTGTCCTTGTAGAAAGTTCTTGGGATTTGGGGACCCATACCAAACTTCCTCAACTGTCTGAGGTGAAAGAGGCGCTGTTGTGCCTTTTTCACCACAGCTGGTGTGTACAGACCACGTGAGGTCCTCAGTGATGTGGATGCCGAGGAACTTGAAGCTGTTCACCCTCGCAACCCCAGATCCATTGATGTCAATAGGGGTTAGCCTGTCTCCATTGCTCCTGTAATCCACAACCAGCTCCTTTGTTTTTGCGACATTGAGGGAGAGGTTGTTTTCTTGACACCACTGTGTCAGGGTGATGACTTCTTCTCTGTAGGCTGCCTCATTATTATTTGAGATAAGGCCAATCAGTGGTGTCGTTGGCAAATTTAATTAGCAGATTGGAGCTGTAGGTGCCGACACCATTATGGGTTTACCGGGAGTAAAGGAGGGGCTTAGTTCACAGCCCTGAGGGGCACCTGTATTGAGAGTCAGAGGGGTGGAGGTGAGGGAGCCCACTCTTACCACCTGCCGGCGATCTGACAGGAAGTCCAGGATCCAGCTGCACAAGGCAGGGTGAAGGCCGAGGTCTCTGAGCTTCTTGTCGAGCCTGGATGGAACTATGGTGTTGAATGCTGAACTGCAGTCCAAGAACAGCATTCTCACAAAAGCATCCTTCTTCTCCAGATGTGTAAGGACGGTGTGTCGAGCTGTGGCTATTGTGTCATCTGTCGATCGGTTGTGCTGGTAGGCGAATTGTAGGGGTTCCAGTGTGGGTGGCAGCAAGCTGCAGATGTAATCCTTGACCAGCCTCTCAAATCATTTGCTTATTATTGAGTTGAGTGTGACAGGACACCAGCCGTTCTGAATTTCACAGCTGTCCTTTCACGTGCCCTACCTCAGAGTAAACCCATCAGACATTTTCCCTCAATTTCTTCCAACCCTTTCCTGCTCAGTTCCCCACCGGTCACTCACCTCCACTGTGGGGGTGGGGGGGGTGGTGGTAAGGTATAGTCAGACCGAGCAAGCGGGGATGAGAGAGGAAGCGTAGAACGAACTGTCGCAGACAGGGAGAACGTACAGGCGTGCGTGCATATACAGACACACAGACACAATCAGAACATCACACACGCACACATAAACATGCACGCACACACACACCTGCAGACACACAAACACACACACACACACACACACTCAGACACTAACACATCACACACACAGACACACACACGAACACACAGAGACAGACACACACAAACACACACACACTCAAACACGCACGCAGACACACAAGCACACTCACACACACAAAACATGCACACAACCACACACACACACAGACACAAACACACTAAATACACACACATATACTCACGCGCACACACATACACACACCATACTTTCTCACTCTCTTTCTCTCTCTCTCACACACACACACACACACCCCATCCCCAGAGTCAGGATCGAATCCCGGTCAGCGCAGCCCATTGATACTTGATTGCGTAATGAACGCACTCCAACCGACTCCACCTACCACACTTCACACACACAGCCAACCGTCATCAGAGGGTCTTAAATGCCTCCTCCTGTGGTCAGCAACCAGTCGAGAAGGAGAATTCAAAGATCTAATTCAGGACCATTGTGGTCATGGTTTGAGGGTGGGTTATGAGAGAGGGAAAATAAAAGATTAGTTGTATTTGTCACACATACATCGAATTTTGTCATTTGGGTCAATGACGGTCAGTCAGAGGATTGTACTGGGGCGTCTGCAAATGTCACCATGCTTCCGGCGTCAACATAGCAAGTCCACAACCCGAACCCGTACGTCTTCAATTCACTTTAGTTCCTAAATCCTTCACGTACACGAGGAGTAAAACTACGTTACGTCTCTGACCAAATGTGCAACGTGCAAATTAGTAATTTGTAATAAATAGTATAGCAAATAGAATAGTATTTGTAATAACAGACAATAGACAATAGGTGCAGGAGTAGGCCATTCAGCCCTTCCAGCCAGCACCACCCTTCACTGTGATCATGACTGATCATCCACAATCAGTACCCTTTTTCTGTCTTCTCCCCATATCCCTTCACTCCGCTATCTTTAAGAGCTCTATCTAACTCTTTTTTGAAAGAATCCAGAGAATTGGCCTCCACTGTCTTCTGAGGTAGAGCATTCCACAGAACCACAACCCTCTGTGTGAAAAAGTTTTTCCTCAACTCCATTCTAAATTGTCTACCCCTTATTCTTAAACTGTGGCCTCTGGTTCTGGACTCCCCCAACATCGGGAACATGTTTCCTGCCTCTAGCGTGTCCAATCCCTTAATAATCTTGTATGTTTCAATCAGATCCCCTCTCATCCTTCTAAATTCCAGTGTATACAACCCCAGTTGCTCGAATCTTTCAACATATGACAGTCCCGCCATCCCGGGAATTAACCTTGTGAACCTACGCTGTACTCCCTCAATAGCTAGAATGTCCTTCCTCAAATTTGGAGACCAAAACTGTACACAACACTCCAGGTGTGGTCTCACCAGGGCCCTGTACAGCTGCAGAAGGACCTCTTTGCTCCTATACTCAATTCCTCTTGTTATGAAGGCCAACATGCTATTAGCTTTCTTCACTGCCTGATGTACCTGCATGCTTATTTTCAGTGACTGATGAACAAGGACACCAAGATCTCATTGTACTTCCCCTTTTCCTAACTTGACACCATTCAGATAGTAATCTGCCTTCCTGTTCTTGCTACCAAAGTGGATAACCTCACATTTATCCACATTAAACTGCATCTGCCATGCATCTGCCCACTCACCCAACCTGTCCAAGTCACCCTGCATTCTCATAACATCCTCCTCACATTTCACACTGCCACCCAGCTTTGTGTCATCTGCAAATTTGCTAATGTTACTTTTAATCCCTTCATCTAAATCATTAATGTCTATTGTGTATAGCTGTGGTCCCAGCACCGAGCCTTGCGGTACCCCACTAGTCACTGCCTGCCATTCAGAAAAGGACCAGTTAATCCCTACTCTTTGTTTCCTGTCTGCCAACCAATTTTCTATCCATGTCAGTACCCTACCCCCAATACCATTTGCTCTAATTTTGCACACTAACCTCCTATGTGGGACCTTATCAAAGGCTTTCTGAAAGTCCAGGTACACTACATCCACTGGCTTTCCCATGTCCATTTTCATAGTTACATTCTCAAAAAATTCCAGAAGATTATTCAAGCATGACTTCCCCTTCATAAATCCATGCTGACTTGGACCTATCCTGCTACTGCTATCCAAATATGCCGCTATTTCATCTTTTATAATTGATTCCAACATCTTCCCCACCACTGACATCAGACTAACTGGTCTATAATTGCCAGTTTTCTCTCTCCCTTCTTTCTTAAAAAGTGGGATAACATTAGCTACCCTCCAATCCACAGGAACTGATCCTGAATCTATAGAACATTGGAAAATGATTACCAATGCGTCCACAACTTCTAGAGCCACCTCCTTAAGTACCCTGGGATGCAGACCATCAGGCCCTGGGGATTTATCAGCCTTCAGTCCCATCAGTTTACTCAACACCATTTTGTGCCTGCTGCAAATTTCCTTCAGTTCCTCTGTTACCCTAGGTCCTCTGGCCACTATTACATCAGGGAGATTGTTTGCGTCTTCCCTAGTGAAGACAGATCCAAAGTACCTGTTCAGCTGGTCTGCCATTTCCTTGTTCCCCATAATAAATTCACTCGTTTCTGTCTTCAAGGGCCCAACTTTGGTCTTAACTAATTTTTTCCTCTTCACGTACCTAAAGAAGCTTTTACTACCCTCCTTTATATTCTTGGCTAGCTTACTTTCGTACCTAATCTTTCACCCCGATATTGCCTTTTTAGTTATCTTCTGTTGCTCCTTAAAAGTCTCCCAATCCTCCGGCTTCCTGCTCATACTTGCTATGTTATACTTCCTCTCTTTTATTTTTCTACTGTCCATTACTTCCCTTGTCATCCACGGTCACCCCTTACTTCCCTTAGAACCTTTCTTCCTCTTTGGAATGAACTGATCCTGCACCTTCCGCATTCTTCCCAGAAATTCCTGCCATTGTTGTTCCACTGTCATCCCTGCTAGGGTATCTTTCCAGTCAACTTTGGCCAGCTCCTCCCTCATGTGTCCATAGTCCCCTTTGCTCAACTGTAATACTGACACTTCCGATTTTCCCTTCTCCCTCTCAAATTGTAGATTAAAACTTATCATATTATGGTCACTACCTCCTAATGGCTCCTTTACCTGGAGTTCCCTTATCAAATCCGGTTCATTACACAACACTAAATCCAGAATTGCCTTCTCCCTGATAGGCTCTAATACAAGCTGCTCTAAGAATCCATCTCTGAGGCATTCCACAAACTCCCTTTCTTGGGGTCCAGTACCAGCCTGATTTTCCCAGTCTACCTGCATGTTGAAATCCCCCATAACAACCGTAGTATTACCTTTGCGACATGCCAATTTTAACTCTTGATTCAACTTACACCCTACATCCAGGCTACTATTTGGGGACCTGTAGATAACTCCCATCAGGGTCTTTTTGCCCTTACAGTTTCTCAGTTCTATCCATACTGACTCTACACCTCCTGATTCTATGTCACCCCTCGCAAGTGACTGAATTTCATTCCTCACCAACAGAGCCACCCCATCCCCTCTGCCCATCAGCCTGTCTTTTCGATAGGACGTATACCCTTGAATATTCATTTGCCAGGCCCTGTCCACTTGAAGCCATGTCTCTGTTATTCCCACAACATCATACTTACCAATTTCCAACTGAGCCTCAAGCTTATCCACTTTATTTCTTATACTCCGTGCATTCATATACAATACTTTAAATCCTTTTAAAGTAATACTTTCATCCCCTCACCTTTCACATCAATTCCTATTGCATTTGGCCATACTCTCCGATCCCTTCCTGAGCTTTCTGCCCCTTTAATTCTGTTGTCTTTCTTAACTTTCCTTATTCTCTCTTTCCCTTTAACTCCATTCTTATATTTCCAGTTCATCCCCTCCCCCCCCGCACTACTTAGTTTAAACAGTAAGATATACAACAGAGCAGTCAATATAGCTTAGAAATAAAATTGCGTCAGTGTGAGTTAATCAGTCTGATGGCCTGGTGGAAGAAGCCTGTTGCTCCTGGCTTTTATGCTGCGGTACCGCTTCCCGGATGGTAGCAACTGGAACAGTTTGTGGTTGGGGTGACTCGGGTCCCCAATGATCCTTCGGGCCCTTATCTCACACCTGTCTTTGTAAATGTCCTGAATGGTGGGATGTTCACAACTACAGATGCGCTGGGCTGTCTGCACCACTCTCTGCAGAGTCCTGCGACTAAGTGAGGTACAGTTCCCGTACCAGGCAGTGATGCAGCCAGTCAGGATCCTCTCAATTGTGCCCCTGTAGAAAGTTCTTAAGATATGGGGGCCCCATACCAAACTTCCTCAACTGTCTGAGGTGAAAGAGGCGCTGTTGTGCCTTTTTCACCACACAGTCAGTATGTACAGACCACGTGAGGTCCTCAGTGATGTGGATGCTGAGGAACTTAAAGCTGTTTACCCTCTCAACCCCAGAGCCATTGATGTCAATAGGGGTTAGCCCATCTCCATTCCTCCTGTAATCCACAACCAGCTCCTTTGTTTTTGCGACATTGAGGAGGAGGTTGTTTTCTTGACACCACTGTGTCAGGGTGCTGATTTCTTCTCTGTAGGCTGACTCATTATTATTTGAGATTCGGCCAATCAGTGTAGTATCATCAGCAAATTTAATTAGCAGATTGGAGCTGTGGGTGGTGATACAGTCATCGGTGTACAGATAGTGAAGGAGGGGGCTTAGGACACAGCCCTGAGGGGCTCCTGTGTTGAGAGTCAGAGGGGCAGAGGTGAGGGACCCCACTCTTACAACCTGCTGGCGATCTGACAGGAAGTCCAGGATCCAGCTGCACAAGGCAGGGTGAAGGCCGAGGTCTCTGAGCTTCTTGTCGAGCCTGGAGGGAACTATGGTGTTGAATGCTGAACTGCAGTCCAAGAACAGCATTCTCACATAAGCATCCTTCTTCCCCAGATGTGTAAGGACTGTATGTAGAGCAGTGGTTATTGCATCGTCTGTTGATCAGTTGTGTCAGTAGGCAAATTATAAGGGGTCCAGTGTGGGTGGTAGCAAGCTGCAGATGTAATCCTTGACCAGACTCTCAAAGCATTTGCTTATTATTGAGTTGAGTGTGACAGGACACCAGTCGTTCGGACATGTTACCTCGGTGTTTTTAGATACAGGGACAATGGTGGATGTTTTGAAGCAGAGCATTATACACTGGAACAGGGCGGGATTAAAAATGTCTGCAAACATACCGGCCAGTTGCGCCGCGCACACTCTGAGTATCTGCCCTGGGATGCCGTCCGGTCCCGCAGCCTTGCCACTGTCCACTCGTTGGAAACACCCGTGTGCTTCAGCCTCACAGATGACCAAGCTGCAGGTCCATTGGCGGCTCTCCTCGGGCTCAGTGTTGGCGACATCGAACCGAGTGTGATAAAAAATTTAGCTCATCTGCGTTTAGCTTTGAAGTCTGCGATGGTGTGCAGACCTCGCCATAAGCTGTGTGTGTTGCTGGTGGAGAACTTGTCCTCGTCTTGTCGTTCCGCTGCCCTGATGACTCTGTGCAGATGGTAGCTGCATTCCTTGAGTTCCCGGTGGTTCCCGGTGGCGAAAGCTCTGTCTCGCACAGTGAGTGAAGCGCGCATGCAACGATTGATCCACGGTTTCTGGTTTGGATAGACCCTGACCGATTTCTGGGGGCAACATCCTCGATGCACTTCCGGATGAAACCTGTGACCCCTTCCACAAACCCAGAGACAACCTCATCAGAAAGACATTCCAGTCGACATCATCCAAGCAGTCCCGTAGCACCGAGACCGATTGGTCGGACCAACAGTGGACGGTTTTAAACGGCTGTCTCGTTTCAGCTTCTATCTGTAAAGGATGGAGGAGTGGTCAGACTTCCCGAGCGGTGGACGGAGGAACTCTTTGTGAGCGTTGCGGAAGGGAGAGTAGCAGTGGCCGAGTATGCAGTCTCCCCGTGTGCTGACAAATCTTCAGAGAGACTTCCGTCAGCGACACTTGATTAAAGTCACCAGCAATGATGAAGGTAGCCTCTGGGTCTGCAGTCTCCAGGGTGCTGGTGGCCTCGTACAGTTCCTTGAGTACCCGCCTGCGGCGGCATGTCCACCGCCATGATATTAACAGCCGTGAACTCCCTAGGCAGTCAGAAAGGTCTACACAGCAGCACCAGATACTCCGGATCCAGAGAACGGAAGGATTTGAGAGCATGCACATTCCATAGTCATAGTCATACTTTATTGATCCCGGGGGAAATTGGTTTTCGTTACAGTTGCACCATAAATAATAAATAGTAATAGAACCATACATAGTTAAATAGTAATATGTAAATTATGAAATAAGTCCAGGACCAGCCTATTGGCTCAGGGTGTCTGACCCTCCAAGGGAGGAGTTGTAAAGTTTGATGGTCACAGGCAGGAATGACTCCCTATGACGCTCTGTGCTGCATCTCGGTGGAATGAGTCTCTGGCTGAATGCACTCCTGTGCCCACCCAGTACATTATGTAGTGGATGGGAGACATTGACCAAGATGGCATGCAACTTGGACAGGATCCTCTTTTCAGACACCACCGTCAGAGAGTCCAGTTCCATCCCCACAACATCACTGGCCTTACGAATGAGTTTGTTGATTCTGTTGGTGTCTGCTACCCTCAGCCTGCTGCCCCAGCACACAACAGCAAACATGATAGCACTGGCCACCACAGACTCGTAGAACATCCTCAGCATCGTCCGGCAGATGTTAAAGGACCTCAGTCTCCTCAGGAAACAGAGACGGCTCTGACCCTTCTTGTAGACAGCCTCAGTGTTCTTAGACCAGTTCAGTTTATTGTCAATTCGTATCCCCAGGTATTTGTAATCCTCCACCACGTCCACACTGACCCCCTGGATGGAAACAGGGGTCACTGGTGCCTTAGCTCTCCTCATAGTCTTTTCCACATTAAGCTGCAGATAATTCTGCTCATACCATGTGACAGAGTTTCCTACCGTAGGATTCTTTCCGGGGGTCGCACCAAGCATTAATGACCATGAAGCACACCCCACCCCCTTTACTCTTCCCAGAGAGGCTTTTAGACCTGTCTGCTCCCCGTATCTCCTCCATCATCCAGGTCTCCATAAAGCACAAAACCTTACTTTTTTTTTTGTTCCCCGCTGGTAGGAGATCCTGGCTCTCAGTTCACCCAGCCTGTTGTCCAGGGACTGAATATTAGTCTGGAGTACATGAGGGAGCAACAGTCTCAACCTCACCAGGACACCGGCCCTTCTCCCTCACCTCCGGCGCCACTCCCGAGGCAGCAACGGTGTAATAAACGGATCATCCTTGGAGTGTGGGAGGAAACCGGAACCCACGCGGCCACTGGGAGAATGCACAAGTTCTTTACGGCGGCGAGAATTGAAACTGTGTTTTACAGCTGGCTGCTGTAAAGCGTTACGCCAAGTACTACGTTACCGTGCCGTAGCTGTTCCTGCGTGGCGGAACTGTATGACTCTCTGTGTGGCTGTTTGCTTCCAGGAACGGGATTTCTGCAAGTGGTGAAGGGGGCACCAGTGCAGTGTCGCAGTTAATGCGACACTGCTGCAGCTGGGGGCCCGGAACTGGAATTCCAGCGTCCTCTGTCAGGAAGTTTGGGCGGTTTCCTCCCACAGTCCAAAGGTTACAGTAGGTTAACTGGTCGTTGTAAATTGCCCTGTAATTGAGCTGGGGTTAATTAGGTGGGTTGGTGGTTGGTTTCATGCTGTGTATCTAAATAAATAACTGACCCAGCGGCACGTTTCCCTCACCGTGACGCTGCCGGTAGACAGTGTAGTGATGAAAGTTTCGGTGTCCTTGAGCACAGGAACTCGGACGTCTTGTCACAGCTGTACAAAGTTGTTACATGCCACCAAGGGGCGCAATTCCAGTTGGCCAGCTGTAGGAGGAATGTCCTTAAAGTAGTAAGCATGCAGAAAGTTCATTGCAGAGGCCAGAGGCCTTGAGTTATAAAGAGAGGATGCTCCGACAAACTTCCACAGATGTGTGATGGCGAGTATACTGACTGGTTGCATCATGGCCTGGTATGGAAACACCAACACCCTTGAACGAAAAGGCCTGCAAATAGTAATGGTACAGCCCAGTCCATCATGGGTAAAACCTGTCCCACCACCGAGCAGAACTATACGCAGGAAAGCAGCACCAATCATCAAGGACTGCCAACACCCGGACCACGCTCCGTCTCACTGCTGCCACCATCCGGCAGGAGGTACAGGAGCCTCAGGACCCACATCACCGGGTTCAGGAACAGTTATTACCCTTCAACCAGCAGCAACCAGCACCCAGGACACGCTCTCGTCTCACTGCTGTCATCAGGCAGGAGGTACAGGAGCCCCAGGACCCACACCACCAGGGTCAGGAACAGTTATTACCCCTCAACCAGCAGGGTCTTGAAATAAACTTCACTCAACTTCACTCACCATCACTGAACTGTTCCCACAACCTATGGACTCACTTTCAAGGACCCTTCATCTCATGCTCTTGATATCTATTGGTTATATGTTTATTATTATTTTGTTAGCTTGTTTTGTTTTTCCTTTTGCACAGTTCATTGTCTTTTAGACATTGTTTTTTTTTGTCCCGCCACAAGCAGAACTTCGATTGCCAACCCGTTCCAACATGGCATCCTCTTGTGCCACGGTGAGGCTCCCCGCAGGGTGGGGGAGCAAAACCCTAAATCTGTCTGGGCAGCCTCCGGCCTGACGTCGTGAATATTGATTTCTCTTTCCGGTAAAAAATAAAAATTCCCTCCCCCTCCCCACTTCCTCTATTCACCACCCTGGACTTTCACCTACTTTCCCCTGCCTATCACTTTATCCTGGGTCCCCCCCTCCTTCTCTTTCTCCTACGGTCTTCTCCGGCCCTTCACTTTTCCCAGCCACCTGGCTTTGCCTATCACCTTCTATCTTGCCCACCTTCTCCTCTCCCGGTTGTCTTATTCTGGAATCTTCCCCCTTCCTTTCCAGTCCTGAAGAAGGATCTCAGCTCAAAACGATGACTGTTTACTCTCTTCCATAGATGCTGCCTGGCCGGCTGAGTTCCTCCATCTCTTTGTGTGTCTTGCTTTAGATTCCTAGCATCTGCAGACTTCCTTGTGTGTTTTTTTTTGTCCGCACCCTGTTGGGCGGCGGGGGGGGGGGGGGGGCGGCCTTTCTTGTATTTACTGGGAATGCCCGCAAGAAAGTGAATCTCAGGGTTGTATATGGTGACATATAAACAATAAGTTTACTTTGTACTTCGAACTTCATCTTCTTTCGATACAGTAATCCTTCATAAGTTCGAGTAAGTCGCACCGAGCTGTAATAAGTGTTAACAGCTATGCTGCTGTGGCGTCCCAGTCCGCTGGGTGTAGATTCCAGAGCACGCTGACTCTGGCTGGACAGAAAGCTACCCGAAGTTTGGAGTCATGGAGGGGAGTTTGGGACATTTGTGGGTGTCCTGAAATCTGTGAAATAACACATTCTTCCGAAATAGTCTGTTACAATCAGTGTTCATCGGAACTCTCCTGTTCCTCTGCACTTGAAAATGTCCTTGCAATTTCTCAGTAACAATTGTTCCAAATACACATTCTGTTACAATACAGTTACTTTGAGGCAAAATTGACCTTGCTACGCAAGTTAATTGTACCACCAGGGTCACAGCTCGTTTCCTGAGTTAACTTTGTCTTCTTTCACTCCAGTATTGAAAAAATGTCCTTCATAACTCAGATTATTGAGTACAGAAGTTGTGTTGTTATGTTGAAATTGTGTAAGAGTTTGGTGAGGCCATATTTTGAGTATTGTGTGCAATACAGTTCAGGCAATAGCAATATGATTGAAAGAGTGCACAGAAAATTAACAGGGATGTTGCCGTGATGAGGGCTTGAGTTTTAGGAAATGGTTGAATAGGTTTGGCCTTTATTCCCTGGAGCCTAGGAGAATGAAAGGAGATTCGATACTAGGAGAATGAAAGCAGATTTGATACTAGGAGAATGAAAGCAGATTTGATACTAGGAGAATGAAAGGAGATTTGATAGTCCCACACTCATGGTTACCAGAAGTTCTTAATATATACTTGTGAAATTCTTGCAAGAAGTGATAAAACATTGGCGTACTGTAATCACCCTATCTACTAACAACCAAAAAGGAATAACCACCAGAATAGTCGCATTTTCCAAGGCCACTCTCTAAGTCCACTATGGTTCTGTCTGGCTTTAAACCCGCTCTCCAATTTACTGAATCAGTAAAGTCAGAAAATCAGAAACAACAAAATGAACTACATGCCTTTTATATATGAATGATTTGAAATTATATGCTCCTTTATCAGTAAATCAAAAGCAATTAATTCAAATAGCAGAACTATTTTTGAAAGATATAAACATGAACTTTGGACAGGATAATTTCAGAACTTTAAACATAACGAAGGTGCAAGAGAGCTAACAGAATGTAAAACCAAGCAGGATGATACAATACAACCGATCAATGAATATGAAGGTCTCTGGGATATCAACAAGCAAAGTCAATAGAGCAGAGTGCGATAAATGGAAAACTTTTGACATAATTTACTTCAAGGCATAAGAAAATCTGCCAAACAGATCTCAACAGTAAAAAAAAACAAAGGCAATAAACAGTTTCACTAAACCCATATTGAGGTATCCTTTTGGCATAACATTTTGGTCCAAAACCGATCTGGAAAATTTACAAAGAAGAATAAGAACTGAAATGACAAATTTCAGAAAACACTATGTATGTTAGAAAGCACTGAGACTAATTCTATCTGGGGCAGAAGGAAGAAGAGGAATAACAGACATCAAAAATCTTCACAACAGTCAGATAAAACTTTAAGGATATACTTTCATTAAATAAAACAGGATTCAACACCACGCGAGTATATGCAATACTGATAAGTTGTATACACCACTAAACTTAAATGAAAGCACAACCCAGAAAAGTGAAGAAATTATCACTCTGGAAGGAGAAGAGGACCATGGAAAAGCAGGACCCTCCATGGAAGACATCCCCATGGTCTGAGCAGACTAGATGTTGACAAGGAAGCATCAAAAGCCTGGCTCAGAGTTGGAGATCTCTTCCTAGAGACAGAAGGGTTCCTTGTGGCAAAACAGGACCAGCTGGTTCACACAAAAATTACCAAAATACATAAAAGACCAACAAATTCAAGACCAGAAATGCAGAGAATGCCAAGAGAGACCATGTCAACACATTACAGGATCCTGCAGCAGTTTAACTCAATCAGATTACTTACACAGGCACAAACAAGTGGCAAACATCATTTACCAAAATCTTGCTTTAAAATACAAACTCAGGAAAGACACCATACTTTACTATAAATACATGCCTGACCAGTTTTAGAGTCAGAGTTCTAAAAATTATAGGAACATAGAAACCTACAGCACAATATAGGGCCTTCAGCCCACGATGCTGTGCCGAACATGTACGCACTTTAGAAATTACCTCGGGTTACATAGAACATAGAACATAGAATAGTACAGCACAGTACAGGCCCTTCAGCCTGCAATGTTGTGCCAACCCTCAAACCCTGCCTCCCATATAAGCCCCCACCTTAAATTCCTCCATATACCTGTCTAGTAGTCTCTTAAACTTCACTAGTGTATCTGCCTCCACCACTGACTCAGGCAGTGCATTCCACGCACCAACCACTCTCTGAGTAAAAAACCTTCCTCTAATATCCCCCTTGAACTTCCCACCCCTTACCTTAAAGCCATGTCCTCTTGTATTGAGCAGTGGTGCACTGGGGAAGAGGCGCTGGCTATCCACTCTATCTATTCCTCTTATTATCTTGTACACCTCTATCATGTCTCCTCTCATCCTCCTCCTCTCCAAAGAGTGAAGCCCTAGCTCCCTTAATCTCTGATCATAATGCATACTTTCTAAACCAGGCAGCATCCTGGTAAATCTCCTCTGTACCCTATCCAATGCTTCCACATCCTTCCTATAGTGAGGTGACCAGAACTGGACACAGTACTTCAAGTGTGGCCTAACCAGAGTTTTATAGAGCTGCATCATTACATCGCGACTCTTAAACTCTATCCCTCGACTTATGAAAGCTAACACCCCATAAGTTTTCTTAACTACCCTATCCACCTGTAAGGCAACTTTCAGGGATCTGTGGACATGTACCCCGAGATCCCTCTGCTCCTCCACACTACCAAGTATCCTGCCACTACCAAGTACCCATAGCCCTCTATTTTTCTGAGCTCCATGTACCTATCCAGGAGTCTCTTAAAAGACCCTATTGTTTCCACCTCCACCACCATTGCCGGCAGCCCATTTCACGCACTCACCACTCTGAGTAAAAAACTTATCCCCGACATCCCCACTGTACCTACGTCCAAGCATCTTAAAACTATGCCCTTTCATGTTTGCCACTTCAGCCCTGGGAAAAAGCCTCTGACTATCCACACGATCAATGCCTCTCATCATCTTATGCACCTCTATCATGTCACCTCTCATCCTCTGCCGCTCCAAGGAGAAAAGACGGAGTTCACTCCACCTATTCTCATAAGGCATGCTCCCCAATCCAGGCAACATCCTTGTAAATCTCCTCTGCACCCTTTCTATGGTTTCCACATCCTTCCTGTAGTGAGGTGACCAGAAGTGAGCACAGTACTCCAAGTGGGGTCTGACCAGGGTCCTATATAGCTGCAACATTATATCGCAACCCATCTGCTATTATAGATAGGACACTCCATATCAACTGTCTGGATTGGATAATACAGAATAAACGGGTAAGAACAACTTATTTAATAGATATAACAACTCCAAACACACATAACATCCAGAAATCTCTGTGAAAAACACCAGAAACAGGCTGAATTGAAAGACTATGGAACATGAAGAGGGTATACATTGTCTCAATAGCAATATCTACAACTGGTATCATCCCAAAGTCATTACACAATAACATTAAACAACTAGGGCTACACAGTAATATCTCTGTCAATCTCCAGAAGCCACAATACTAACCATCACTAGAATAGTCTGAAAGTTCCTAGCAATTGAGAAATGAGTGTGCTTGGCTATTCCCGTAGCTCAGGCTTTACCTGCTTGAGCTGAAAAATATATGATAATAATAATAAAGCAGCAACAAATATCACCACAGTAGGATAGTGGTTAGCATGACACTATCAGAGCTCAGGATGTCAGACTTCGGAGTTCAATCCCAGCATCCTCTGCAAGGAGTTTGTCCGTCCTCCCCGCGGAATGTGCCGGTTTCCTCCGGGTGCTTCAGTTTACTCCCACAGTCCAAAGGCATACCGGCTAGTAGGTGAATTATTCTGTGATTAGGCCGGGGTTAAATTGATGGGTTGCTGGCAGCACAGTTCGAAGGGCTGGAGGGGCCTGTTTCACACTGTATCACTAAGTAAGCATAAATCAATAAAAATGGAGATGGGATCATGACTTGTAGACTTCTTAAAACTGAGTCCATAGGCTGAGGGATCAGTTCAGTGATGGGTCGAGTGAAGTTCTCCCCCTGCTTCAAGAGCCTGATGGTTGAGGGGTAATAACTATTCCTGAACCTGGTGTGAGCCCTGAGGCTCCTGTACCTCCTTCCTGATGGCAGCAGTGAGAAGAGAGCATGGGCTGATGATGGATGCTGCTTTCCTGCGACAGTGCTCTGTGTAGCTCTGCTCAATGGTGGGAAGAGCTTTACCTGCGATGGATTGGGCTGTGTCCACCACTGTATCGATTACTAACACTTCATGTAGGTCTAAGGTTTTTGGAGTTCCTAAAAGATCTGCAGTTTTAACTCTACAGGAGTGTCTATCTCTACTCCCCACGTGAGAGTGTGATTCTTCAGGAAAGTTTGACTGCATTGGAAGATGTACCCCTACAGATGTGTCTCCCAACTGAAAGGCCTCACTACAGAGTAGTTATATCCTTGGAAGGGTCCTTCAGTATAAAATTCTTAAATCTATTGGTGTCACAGTGGGGGCATTGGGAACGGACCCCAATGCAAGACACAGACACTGAAGTACAAGGAACAGGATGTGACTAGAGTAGGGATGTGACAGAATACAGACAAGCAGCAGGGACAAGAACACAGACTAGGGCTTGGACCCCAAGCCAGAGACTGGACACGGATCCAGAACCTGGGTCTTGCCTCGGGATCGGGCCCCAGAACCAGGCATGGACATGACATGACTGCAGGACTGGACGCTGGGGTCTTGAGGCTTGGAGACATGCTTGGGGTCTTGAGTCTTGAGGCTTGAGGCTTGGAGACAGACCTGGGGTCTTGGGGCTTGAGGCTTGGAGACAGGCCTGAGGTCTTGGGGCTTGAGGCTTGGAGACAGGCCTGGGGTCTTGGGGCTTGAGGCTTGGAGACAGGCCTGGGGTCTTGGGGATTGAGGCTTGGAGACAGGCCTGGGGTCTTGGGGCTTGAGGCTTGGAGACAGGCCTGGGGTCTTGGGGCTTGAGGCTTGGAGACAGGCCTGGGGTCTTGGGGCTTGAGGCTTGGAGACAGGCCTGGGGTCTTGGGGCTTGAGGCTTGGAGACAGGCCTGGGGTCTTGGAGCTTGAGGCTTGGAGACAGGCCTGGGGTCTTGGGGCTTGGGTCTAGGGTACTTCGAGGCTTGGGTATGGACTCCGAGCCAGAGACTGGACAAGGACTTAGAACCTGGGACTTGACTCGGGCTCAGACTCCAGAACTAGGCGAGGACAAGACAAGGCTACAGGACTGGACATGGCTTGGGTGAGGAACTCCTGGGTAGGGCGAGACACAAGGACAGGTAAAGGCACATGGACAGTACTCCGATAGAACTGGACTAGGCACAGACTTGATGAGGACCTTCAGGAGCACGGAGCCTTGGACGAGAAGGGACAGGAGCACGGAACACAGAGCCAGGACGCCTCCTTGGGAACAGGATGTAGGGCCAAGATCACACACATAACACAGAGCCAGGACCCCTCCTTGGGAACAGGACGTAGGGCTGGGACTCATGCACAGAACACTGAACATGAAGAGACGGATCCCAACACAAGGTGGCGGCAAACAGCCAGACCCACCTAGCGAAGGCGAGGACACAGAGATAGTTCCCAATACTAGGTAGCGGCAAACAGCCAGACCTACCTAGCGAAGGCATGGACACAGAGAAACAATTCCACACAACGAAAGACAGTTCCTTATCTTGACCTAACAAGGCTCCAGTCTTGCTCCGGCGGTAAAACTTCAGTGGTACAGGCAGGGTATACAGTTGGGGTATCCAAGCTAGGTGAGCAGGCAGAGAGTCAGGTGAGGTATCCAGGCAGAGAGTCAGGCGAGGGGGGAAAAGACAAGGAGAGGAACAGAATAGTCCAGCCGGGAATCGCTGGTTTGCAGAGGAATTTATGTCTCAGCCCCAAAACGAGAATCATGTGCCCACAACAGAAGCTGGGGAAAACCAGAAACCCCGGAACAAGGAACCATGGACTGGACTGTGAACCGGAACACGGACGTCACGGACTGGACCATGACAATTAGAGCATCTAACTCCATTAGGAATCAGATCAGGTTTAATATCACTGACATATGTCGTGAAATTTGTTGTTTTGCGGCAGAGTTACATCACAGCACATAAAAACTATAAACTACAATAAGAACAAGCAAGAGGAAATCTGCAGATGCTGGAAATCGAAGCAACACACACAAAATGCTGGAGGAACTCAGCAGGCCAGGCAGCATATGGAAAACAGCACAGTCGATGTTTTGGCCAAAAACCTGCCAAAGGGTTTCAGCCCAAAACATCGACTATACTTTTTTCCATAAATTACAACAGGAAATATATTTTTAAATGGAATTAAATAAATGATGTAAAAAGAGAGCAAAAATCTCTTACTCGCTCTTCCTTCAGTCAGTCCTGACGAAGGGTCTCAGCCCGAAACGTCGACTGTACCTCTTCCTAGAGATGCTGCCTGGCCTGCTGCATTCACCAGCAACTTTGATGTGTGTTGCTTGAATTTCCAGCATCTGCAGAATTCCTCATGTTTGCGAGCAAAAATGAGTTCATGGGTTCATTGTCTGTTCAGAGATCTGATGGTGGAGAGGAAGACACTGTTACTAAAGCTGTGTGTGTGTGTGTGTGTGTGTGTGTGTGTGTGTGTTTCAGCCTCCTGTATCTCCTCCTTTAAAAGAATCAGAATCAGATTTAATATCACCGGCATACGTCATGAAATTTGTTAACTTTACGGCAGCAGTACAACGAAATATGTGATAAATAAATATAGAGAAAAAACTGAGTTACAGTAAGTATGTATGTAACCGCATAACCATATAAAAATTACAGCACGGAAACAGGCCATCTTGGCCCTTCTAGTCCGTGCCGAACGCTTACTCTCACCTAGTCCCACTGACCTGCACTCAGCCCATAACCCTCCATTCCTTTCCTGTCCATATATCTATCCAATTTAACTTTAAACGACAACATCGAACCTGTCTCAACCACTTCTGCTGGAAGCTCGTTCCACACAGCTACCACTCTCTGAGTAAAGAAGTTCCCCCTCATGTTACCCCTAAACTTTTGCCCTTTAACTCTCAACTCATTTCCTCTTGTTTGAATCTTCCCCACTCTCAATGGAAAAAGCCTATCCACGTCAACTCTATCAATCCCACTCATAATTTTAAACACCTCTATCAAGTCCCCCCTCAACCTTCTACGCTCCAAAGAATAAAGACCCAACTTGTTCAACCTTTCTCTGTAATTTAGGAGATGAAACCCAGGCAACATTTTAGTAAATCTCCTCTGTACTCTCTCTATTTTATTGACATCTTTCCTATAATTCGGTGACCAGAACTGTACACAATACTCCAAATTTGGCCTTACCAATGCCTTATACAATTTCAACACTACATCCAACTCCTATACTCAATGCTCTGATTAATAAAGGCCAGCATACCAAAAGCTTTCTTCACCACCCCATCCACATGAGATTCCACCTTCAGGGAACTATGCACCATTATTCCTAGATCCCTCTGTTCTACTGCATTCTCCAATGCCCTACCATTTACCATGTATGTCCTATTTTGATTAGTCCTACCAAAATGTAGTACCTCACATTTTTCAGCATTGAACTCCATCTGCCATCTTTCAGCCCACTCTTCTAACTGGCCCAAATCTCTCTGTAAGCTTTGAAAACCTACTTCATTATCCACAACGCCACCTATCTTAGTATCATCTGCATACTTACTAATCCAATTTACCACCCCAGCATCCAAATCATTAATATGTATGACAAACAACATTGGACCCAGTACAGATCCCTGAGGCAGTCCGCTACACACCGTCCTCCAACCTGACAAACAGTTATCCACCACTACTGTCTGGCGTCTCCCATCCAGCCACTGCTGAATCCATTTTACTACTTCAATATTAATACCTAACGATTGAACCTTCCTAACTAACCTTCCGTGTGGAACCTTGTCAAAGACCTTACTGAAGTCCATATAGACAACATCCCCCGCTTTACCCTCGTCAACTTTCCTGGTAACCTCCTCAAAAAATTCAACAAGATTTGTCAAACATAACCTTCCACGCACAAATCCATGTTGACTGTTCCTAATCAGACCCTGTCTATCCAGATAATTATATATACCATCTCTAAGAATACTTTCCATCAATTTACCCAACACTGACGTCAAACTCACAGGCCGATAATTGCTAGGTTTACTCTTAGAACCCTTTTTAAACAGTGGAACAATATGAGCAATACGCCAATCCTCCAGCACAATCCACGTTTCTAATGACATTTGAAATATTTCTGTCAGAGCCCCTGCTATTTCCACACTAACTTCCCTCAAGGTCCTAGGGAATATCTAGTCCGGACCCAGGGACCTATCCACTTTTATATTCCTTAAAAGCTCCAGTACTTCCTCTTCTTTAATCGTCATACTTTCCATAACTACCCTTCTTGTTTGCTTTACCTTACACAATTCAATATCCTTCTCCTTAGAGAATACCGAAGAAAAGAAATTGTTCAAAATCTCCCCCATCTCTTTTGGCTCCGCACATAGCCGTCCACTCTGATTCTCTAAGGGACCAATTTTATCCCTCACTATCCTTTTGCTATTAATATAACTGTAGAAACCTGTTGGATTTATTTTCACTTTACTTGCCAAAGCAACCTCATATCTTCTTTTAGCTTTTCTAATTTCTTTCTTAAGATTCTTTTTACATTCTTTATATTCCTCGAGCACCTCATTTACTCCAAGCTGCCTATATTTATTGTAGATATGTCTCTTTTTCCGAACCAAGATTCCTATACCTGTATCCCTTGAAAACCATGGCTCTCTCAAACTTTTAACCTTTCCTGTCTATTAAATAGTTCATTTAAAATAAGTCGTGCAAAATAACAGAATTTAAAAAGTGGGGTAGTGTTCATGGGTTGAATGTCCATTTGGGAATCGGATGGCAGAGGGGAGGAAGCTGTTCCTGAAATGTTGAGTGTGCCTTCAGACTTTTGTACCTCTTTCCCGATGGTAACAGTGAGAAGAGGGCGCGGCCTGGGTGCTGGGGGTCTATAATAATGGACGGCGCCTTCCGATGGCACTGCTCCCGGATGATGTCTTGGATCCTACGGAGAAGAGGGCCTGTCCTGGGTGGTGGGGGTCCTTAATGATGGACGCCACTTTTTTGAAGTAAAGCCTTTTGAAGCTGTTCTCGATGCTGGGGAGGCCAGTTCCCGTGACGGAGCTGGCCGAATTTGCATCATTTTCCTATCCTCCGTGCCAAACGTCTTGACGTTCATCCCAGCTTGTCAAGCGTCTATAGGAGGGTCCAAGCCTTTGGTCTGGCACGATAGCAGTTTCTAACTCTTTGCGAAATGATAGTTGGGAGTGTCCAGTGGGGGAGGGGGCAGGGGTGACCTGTGAACGCGTCGAAACTCAGTCCACACTTCTGGCTGGGTGTAATTCTCGCAGGCGGATTCTAACTCTGTAAGGCTGTGTCCTGTTGTGGGACGGTGTGGGCAGCCCCAGCTTGTGCTTTCCAGCGAACAACTCTCCCCCCACCCCCCCCCCCATCTCTCCGCGAACGGCAGAGAGCGGAATGGTTCGGTTGTTCCTGGGAGTCCGAAAGTCGTCTCGCTTCTCCGGTGTTTGCGCGGAAATCCCGCGATAGGCAGGAAGCCTTGCGGAGTGACCAGGCGCGGCTCTGTGCGCCTCGGCGTCAGTGCGGGGGAAGGCGCTGAGACCCGAGCAACAGGAGCGGCGGCCACAGCTTGCGCCGGGCGCGGCCGGAGCCGAGAATGGCCGCGGGCTCCTCCAGCCTGAGCTTAGGGGATGAGCTGAACTGCCCGATATGCCTCGACATCTTCATCGACCCGGTGATGCTGGAGTGCGGCCACGACTTCTGCCGGCAGTGCATCCTGCAGTGCTGGGAGAGGGAGAAGAAAGCCTTCTGCCCCGAGTGCGGCGAGGTCTTCCGCGACAAGAGCCTCAAGGCCAACCGTGCGCTGGGCGTGCTCTCCAACAAGATCCGCAACCTCAACACCAGGGAGCCGGCGGACCCCAACAAGCCTTTCAACCCCTTCTGCGAGGAGCACCAGGAGGAGCTGAAACTGTTCTGCGAGACGGACAAGAAGCTCATCTGCGTGATGTGCCTGGACCGGCGCGACGGCCGGAGCCACAAGGCGCACAACTTCATGCTCATCAACGAGGCGGTGGAGATCTACAAGGTAAGGCGACTCGGAGGTTGCTGGTGCGGGTTGCCGTAGGTTACGACGGGACATGGGGCTGAGAAGTGGCAGACGGAGTTCTGGCTGGAGAAGAATTGAGAGACGTACATTGGAAGGTGGAATTTGAAGTGTTAAGGCAGGATTCTGGGCAGGTTGGAGGAACAGAGGGTGCGGTTATACGCCCTTAGATCCCTCAAAGGTGTTCGGGTGGTTAAGGAAGCCTATAGGATATCGGCCTTCATTAGTCGGAGGACGAGTGCAAGAGCCGTGAGGTAATGTTGTGGCTCTATAAAACCCTGGTTAGACCACAGTAGGAATATTGTGTTCAGTTCTGGTCGTGGCGCGGAGCACATAGCGCGTCCAGATCTTCCGGGACTGGAGCCCGAACTCCAACCGAGCCCTGAGCAAGCTGGTGAAGAAGACCCGGAATGTCTCCCTCAGCATGAAAGTCAAGAGCAACAGGCCTTACTGCACTGACCACGAAGAGGAGCTGAAACTGTTCTGCGAGACGGACAAGAAGGTCATCTGCGTGATGTGCCTGGACCGGCGCGACGGCCGGAGCCACAAGGCGCACAACTTCATGCTCATCAGCGAGGCGGTGGAGATCTACAAGGTCTCTCCTGCTTGGAGCTCAATCCAAGACAGCAACACTCGGCAAGTGTATAAGTGATTGGACCGCGTTTCTGCAGTGAAGTGGTCACCGCGAAAAATCCCTGGGTCGAAACTAGGCATAACCACTGCGGAGTTCTCGGGCGGGAGCGGCTAGGGGCACGGTTTACAGTGCTGGCCGTAAGACCGGGGTTCAGTTCCGTAAGGAGTTCGTACGTGTCTCAATGACCGTGTGGGATTGGTCCGGGTGCTCCAGCTTCTAGTCTCCATGTTACGGTTAATGAACTGTGGGCAAGTTGTTGGCTCCGGAAGCGTGGCGACCCCTGCGAGACCGTTGACGACTGTGTTGGTGGTTGACGCGAAAAGGCGCATTTCGCTGCCACGTTTTGATGTACTGTACGTCTAACCAAAGAAGTTCATCCATAATCTTCGTGATGGAGAAAGACAGGCAAAAACGGAGAGAGAGAGAGAGAGACAATATAGAGTGAGAAAGGAAGATGGATAGGTAAAGAGAGCGCGAGTGAGAGAGAGACCTGAGGGATGAATGGGTAAAATTAAAGAATAAAAGATAGAGAGAGAGAAAGCGGGCAGGGGCGGGTGCAGACTGAAACGGCGTAATAGAGGAAGTCATAACCATAGCGCGGCCAGGCTGTGACCGTAACTATTGAATGCTAACGTTAACGTTAGTCTCCTGACCTCACATCCCCTCGGCTTCACTTTCAGCGAGACAATCTCACGTAACAGGGATCGGTCAAACGGGGTTCGTGCTGTCACCTCTCCCAGTTCCCTGAGCACCGCGCCGCAGGAACCAAAGGGGTTGGCACGCAGCGTTAACTCTCCCATTCCGGGCCCTGAACCGTCCCGGAGCAGAACTCGCGCCGACGTTACAGCGGTGACCCAGCACACCTGCGGGGCAGCCAACTCCGTGGTTCGCCGGAGCAGTGAGAAATCTTCCAGCCAGAGCTTTGTGGGACATCCCGGGTCAAAGATCACAGGACATTACAGTCACACAACAGGGCCTTCTATCCGCCATGCTCTGCACTCTGACAACAATCTAACTTCCCCGCACATTTTCTTTCATCTATGTATCTATTTCTATAAAAGTCTTAATTAGAGAGATTTTAAGAATTTCTTAAATGGCCCTGATGTATTTTCCTCTACCACCACCCCTGGCAGCGTGTTCCACCCACAACTCTGCATTAAAAAAACAGCATCCCTAGACTTTTCTCCAATCACTTTAAAATTATGAGCCCCTCCTGTTAGCCATTTCTGCCCTAGGCAAAAGTCGCTGGTTGTCCCTCTGGCTGGGCCCCTTAACATTTTGTACACCTCTATCAAGCCACTTCTCATCCTCCTTCTCTCCGAAGAGAAAAACCATAGCTCGCTCTACCTTTCCTCATAGGAACTGCTCTCTAATCCAGACAGCGGCCTGGTAAATCTCCTCTGCACCCTCTCTTAAGCTTCCACATCCTACAATGAGACGACCAGAGCTGAACAATATTCCAAGTGTGGTCTGACCAGGGTTTTGTAGAGCTGCAGTATTACCTCATGGCTCTTGAATTCAATCCCCTGACTAACGAAGGCCAATACACCGTACGGATTCTTAGCCGTGGCGACTTTGAGGGATCTGTGGACGTGGGCCCCAAGATTAGATTAGATTATGAGGACACGCAGACCTCTTTTATTGTCATTTAGTAATGCATGCATTAAGAAATGATACAATATTCCTCCAGTGTGATATCACAGAAACACAGGACAGACCAAGACTGAAAAACTAACTAAAACCACATAATTATAACATATAGTTACAACAGTGCAACAATACCATAACTTGATGTAGAACAGGCCATGGGCACAGTAAAAAAGTTCAAAGTCTCTCGAAAGTCCCACATCTCACGCAGATGGGAGAAGGAAGAAAACTCTCCCTGCCATGCCCGACCACAGTCTGACTCTGAGTCGTCCGAAAACTTCGAGCCTCCGATCAGCCCTCCGACACTGAGTACCGAGCGCCATCTCTGTCCGAACGCTTCGACCTCAGCCTCGATCGCCAGCAGCAGGCAAAGCCGGGGATTTTGGGGCCTTCCCTCCGGAGATTCTGGATCGCGCAGTAACAGCGGCAGCGAAACAGGCATTTCAGAAATTTCTCCAGATGATCCTCTGTGCTTCTCATGTCCATCTCCATCAAATCAGAATTGTGCACGGCCCCTATTTAACAAATACGATATCATTTCATCGGAGGGCTGCGTGCGCTGCGTCGCGCCGCCATCTTCTCCTCCCACACCCTCTGTTCCTCCACACCGCTAAGAATCTTGAGATTAACCCTTACTCTGTCTTCATGTTTGACTTTCTAAAGTGAATCACTTCATTTTTTTTTCTGAATTGAACGCCATCTTCCATTCCTCAGGCCAGCTCTGCATCCTATCGCAATGGAAACCAAAACCAAACGTCGACTGTACCTCGTCCTATAGATGCTGCCTGGCCTGCTGCGTTCACCAGCAACTTTGATGTGTGTTGCGTCACTATTTAGTCTTCACTTTCAGCTTTAACTTTCCCTGTTCATTTTGTTTGCTCTGAACTAATGTGTTAACTGCTGACGATATTTCAACTCGTAACTATCCGACAACGCGGAAGGCAGCGTGATGGTGTAGTGGTCAGTGCAGTGTGGGTACCAGTTCCCGCTGCAGTCTGTAAGAGGTTTGCGTGTTCTCCCTGTGACAATATGGCTTTCCTCCAGAGGCTCTGGTTTCCTCCCAGTTCCGAAGGTTTGAAGGTTAGCGTTAGTGCGTTACGGCATGTTATGTTGATGCTGGAAACGTGACGACACTTGCTGGTAGCCCAGCACAATCCTTGCTGATTTAATTTGACGTGAATGATGCACATGTGACAAATAAAGCTCATCTTTATTTTCCTTAACACTTTTGAGAATGAGCATCAGGTTTGAAACTGGGTTTAGCTGTGTCTACCTCAGGATAGGACGTATTGAAACCAGGATGAAGTTTGCAGGAAAGGCTGCATAACAACACCAACTGGCAGTACATAAAATTAACGCCATGCCCAGATCTGACTTTCAAAGCAAACAACCCCAGTGTAGACAGCGTTCTGAACAATCAAAAGTTGTATGGGTGCCAGCTATATGACATGTGGCAAAATAAAACTTGAGCTTTTTAGAACTCAGATTTGACTTCATGTGTTGATACCTCGTTTTGAGATTTCCAGCATCTGCAGTTTTCTCTTGTTTGTGATTGGATAAACTTGGGAATTTGTCTCCCCTTGAAAAATCAGAAGTAACAAGCCTGGGTGTTATCTTTGATTCACACTTGAATTTTAAATTCCACATGCCCAGAGCAGCATTTCTACACTTAAGAAACATTTCAAAGGTATATTTGTTTCTGTCTCATAATAATGCAGAAAACTATTTCACACCTTTATACAGAATAGATCAGATTACTGCAATGCACTTTTTCCTGACCTGTCAAAACGATCTGTTGACAAATTTCAACTCATTTGGAATGCCACTCCTAGACTTTTAACCAAAACCAGAATGAGGGAACATATCACTCCCATCTTAACTAGTCTGCTTTAGCTTCCTGTAAATTGTAGAATTGATTTTAAAGTTCTTTTACTCTCAAGGATCTGGGACTGGAGTACATCACAGAATCGCTATTGTTTTATAATCCTACTCGAGTTCTCAGGTCTTAAATTTAAACAATCTCCCTCAAAGTTTAATTGGCAGGTCAACTTTTTTAAACTATGCTCCTAAACAATGGAATTCAATACCGAAAGCAATAAGGGATGTAGACTCTAAACACCAGCTCAAAACCTATATGTTTAAACTTACTTTTAACAGACCTCTTTTTGTCTTTTATTTTCATGTTTGCACTTTATCCCATTGTAAAGCACTTTATCTGCATGAAAAGAGCTCTGTACTAAGTTATTATTCACATTCAACAGATTGAGCACATACCCCTCCTCCCCTGCTCTCGCTATTCCACTTTTCAACGTAATTGTATAAGGGCTAAGAGAGTTGTAAAAGAGCGCCTGAAGGCTTTGTGTGTCAATGCAAGGAACATTCGTAACAAGGTGGATGAATTGAAAGTGCAGATTGTTATTAATGATTATGATATAGTTGGGATCACAGAGACATGGCTCCAGGGTGACCAAGGATGGGAGCTCAACGTTCAGGGATATTCAATATTCAGGAGGGATAGACATGAAGGAAGGGGAGGTGGGGTGGCGTTGCTGGTTAAAGAAGAGATTAACGCAATAGAAAGGAAGGACATAAACCGGGAAGATGTGGAATCGATATGGGTAGAGCTGCGTAACACTAACGGGCAGAAGACGCTGGTGGGAGTTGTGTACAGGCCACCTAAACAGTAGTAGTGAGGTCGGATATGGTATTAAACAGGAAATTAGAAATGTGTGCAATAAATGAACAGCAGTTATAATGGGTGACTTCAATCTACATGTAGATTGGGTGAACCAAATTGGTAAAGGTGCTGAGGAAGAGGATTTCTTGGAATGTATGCGGGATGGTTTTTTGAACCAACATGTCAAGGAACCAACTAGAAAGCAGGCTATTCTGGACTGGGTTTTGAGCGATGAGGAAGGGTTAATTAGCAATCTTGTCGTAAGAGGCCCCTTGGGTAAGAGTGACCATAATATGGTGGAATTCTTCATTAATATGGAGAGGGACATAGTTAATTCAGAAACAAAGGTTCTGAACTTAAAGAGGGGTAACTTTGTAGGTATGAGACGTGAATTAGCTAAGAGAGACTGGCAAATGACACTTAAAGGATTGACAGTGGATATGCAATGGCAAGCATTTAAAGGTTGCATGGATGAACTACAACAATTGTTCATCCCAGTTTGGCAAAAGAATAAATCAAGGAAGGTAGTGCACCCGTGGCTGACAAGAGAAATTAGGGATAGTATCAATTCCAAAGAAGAAGCATACAAGTTAGCCAGAGAAAGTGGCTCACCTGAGGACTGGGAGAAATTCAGAGTTCAGCAGAGGAGGACAAAAGGCTTAATTAGGAAGGGGAAAAAAGATTATGAGAGAAAACTGGCAGGGAACATAAAAACGGACTGTAAAAGCTTTTATAGATATGTAAAAAGGAAAAGACTGGTAAAGACAAATGTAGGTCCCCTGCAGACAGGTGAATTGATTATGGGGAGCAAGGACATGGCAGAACAATTGAATAATTACTTTGGTTCTGTCTTCACTAAGGAGGACATAAATAATCTTCCAGAAATAGTAGGGGACAGAGGGTCCAGTGAGATGGAGGAACTGAGCGAAATACATGTTAGTAGGGAAGTGGTGTTAGGTAAATTGAAGGGATTGAAGGCAGATAAATCCCCAGGGCCAGATGGTCTGCATCCTAGAGTGCTTAAGGAAGTAGCCCAAGAAATAGTGGATGCAGTAGTGATAATTTTTCAAAACTCATTAGATTCTGGACTAGTTCCTGAGGATTGGAGGGTGGCTAATGTAACCCCTCTTTTTAAAAAAGGAGGGAGAGAGAAACCGGGGAATTATAGACTGGTTAGCCTAACGTCGGTCGTGGGGAAACTGGTGGAGTCAGTTATCAAAGGTGTGATAACAGCACATTTGGAAAGTGGTGAAATGATCGGACAAAGTCAGCATGGATTTGTGAAAGGAAAATCATGTCTGACGAATCTCATAGAATTTTTTGAGGATGTAACTAGTAGAGTGGATAGGGGAGAACCAGTGGATGTGGTATATTTGGATTTTCAAAAGGCTTTTGACAAGGTCCCACACAGGAGATTAGTGTGCAAACTTAAAGCACACTGTATTGGGGGTAAGGTATTGATGTGGATGGAGAATTGGTTAGCAGACAGGAAGCAAGGAGTGGGAATAAACGAGACCTTTTCAGAATGGCAGGCGGTGACTAGTGGGGTACCGCAAGGCTAGGTGCTGGGGCCCCAGTTGTTTACAATATATATTAATGACTTGGATGAGGGAATTAAATGCAGCATCTCCAAGTTTGCGGATGACACGAAGCTGGGTGGCAGTGTTAGCTGTGAGGAGGATGCTAAGAGGATGCAGAGTGACTTGGATAGGTTGGGTGAGTGGGCAAATTCATGGCAGATGCAATTTAATGTGGATAAATGTGAAGTTATCCACTTTGGTGGCAAAAAACGGAAAACAGATTATTATCTGAATGGTGGCCGATTAGGAAAAGGGGAGGTGCAACAAGACCTGGGTGTCATTGTACACCAGTCATTGAAAATAGGCATGCAGGTACAGCAGGCGGTGAAAAAGGCAAATGGTATGCTGGCATTTATAGCCAGAGGATTCGAGTACAGGAGCAGGGAGGTACTACTGCAGTTGTACAAGGCCTTGGTGAGACCACACTTGGAGTATTGTGTGCAGTTTTGGTCCCCTAATCTGAGGAAAGAAATCCTTGCCATAGAGGGAGTACAAAGAAGGTTCACCAGATTGATTCCTGGGACGGCAGGACTTTCATATGAAGAAAGACTGGATGAACTGGGCTTGTACTCGTTGGAATTTAGAAGATTGAGGGGGGATCTGATTGAAACGTATAAAATCCTAAAGGGATTGGACAGGCTAGATGCAGGAAGATTGTTCCCGATGTTGGGGAGGTCCAGAACGAGGGGTCACAGTTTGAGGATAGAGGGGAAGCCTTTTAGGACCAAGATGAGGAAAAACTTCTTCACACAGAGAGTGGTGAATCTGTGGAATTCTCTGCCACAGGAAACAGTTGAGGCCAGTTCACTGGCTATATTTAAGAGGGAGTTAGATATGGCCCTTGTGGCTACGGGGGTCAGGGGGTATGGAGGGAAGGCTGGGGCCGGGTTCTGAGTTGGATGATCAGCCATGATCATAATAAATGGCGGTGCAGGCTGGAAGGGCTGAATGGCCTACTCCTGCACCTATTTTCTATGTTTCTATGTTTCCTGTTCCTTTACAATTGCCTCTTTGCTTTCTTTCTATAGCATTTCACATTCCTCGGCAGTAATTTTCACCCGTCAACTATCATTCCTGATACCAGGACAGAGACCAGAGGGAGACGATGGATAGGCAAGGAGATAAAATGAGAGAGAGAAAAGGGAATGGGGAATGGTTGTCGGGGGAGGTACTAGATTAGATTAGATTAGATTATGAAGACACGCAGTCCTCTTTTATTGTCATTTAGTAAAGCATGCATTAAGAAATGATACAATATTTCCTCCGGTGTGATATCACAAATCACAGGACAGACCAAGACTGAAAAAACTAACAGAACCACATAATTATAACATATAGTTACAACAGTGCAACAATACCATAACTTGAAGAAGTCCGTGAGCACAGTAAAAAGTTCTAAGTCTCTCAAATGTCCCACACCTCACGCAGACGGGAGAAGGAAGAAAAACTCTCCCTGCCATACCCGACCACGGTCCGACACTGAGTCATCCGAAAACTTCGAGCTCTGATCAGCTCTCCGACACCGAGTAATGAGCGCCATCTCTGTCCGAACGATTCGACCTCAATCTCGGTCGCCAACAGCAGGCAAAGCCGGGGATTTTGAGGCCTTCCCTCCGGAAGTTTCCGGACAGCACAGTAACAACAGCAGCGAACGGGCGTTTCAGAAATTTCTTCAGATGTTCCTCTGTGCTTTCACGTCTGTCTCCATCAAATCAGAATTGTCCACAGCCCCTATTTAACGGATACGATGTCATTTTCCACCGGAGGGCTGTGCACCGGAAGTTCCGGAAGTTCAAGATATCGATGTTCCAAGCCCACACGGGTGACCGTCCCGCACTTTCCCTACGCTATATTAAAGACTGCATTGGTGCTGCTTCCTGACGAAGGGTCTCGGCCCAAAACGTCGACTGTACCTCTTCCTAGAGATGCTGCCTGGCCTGCTGCGTTCACCAGCAACTTTGATGTGTGTTGCTTGAATTTCCAGCATCTGCAGAATTCCTCGTGTTTGCGATTGGAAGACTCTTATCTGGCTACAAAAGGTGTTTACAAACTGTGATACTTGCCAAAGGGGGTGTTACTAAGTACTGACCATGCAGGGTGCCCAAACTTTTGCTTCGGACCTTTTTCCTTTTTTGTTACTTGAAACTGTAAAAGATGGAAATAAAAAAGTTTTCTTGCTTAAAATGTTAAAGAAATGTGTCATCTTTAACTTTATCCCTTTTGGAAATCAGTTCATCTTTTACTCGCTTAGCTATTCACAGTAACAGAAATTTTGACCGGGATGCCCGAACTTTTGCATGCCACTGTATATATAAAAACTTTTGCTATCTGTTTTTATATTTTATGCAAATTTACTTTCATACTCTATCTTCCCTTTCCTTATTTCTTGTTTAGTTGTTCTCTGTTGCTTCTTAAAGTTTTCCCAATCCTCCAGTCTCCCACTACTCTTTGCGACTTTGTACACAAACTTTTAATTTGATACTATCTTTTATTTCCTTAGTTATCCAAGGCTGGCTCTCCCCACACTTACTGTCCTTACTTTTGATTGGAATATACTTTTGTTGAGCACTGTGAAAAATCTCTGTGAAAGTATTCCACTGTTCCTCAACTGTCCTACTAAATAGCCTGTGCTCCCAATCCATATTAGCCAACTCCTCCCTCATCCCATTGTAGTCTCCCTTGTTCAAGTATAATACACTAGTTTTAGATCTAACTATTTCATCCTCCATCTGAGTGCGAAATTCAACCATACTATAATCACTCTTTCCAAGAGGATCCCTGACTGCAAGAGTTATTATCCCCCTCAACTCCATTCTCCTGTCTTGTCCCTGTAACCTTTGATACCCTGACGAATCAAGACCCTATCAACCTGGGGTTTAAATATACCCAATGACTTGGCCTCCACAACGTCTGTGGCAATGACTTCCACAGATTCACCAGCCTCTGGTTAAAGAAATTCCTCCTCATCTCTGTTCTAAATGTACGTCCCTCTATTCTGAGGCTGTGCTCTCTGGGCCTAGTCTCACTATAGGGAACATCTTTTCTACATCCACTCTAACTAGGCCTTTCAATATTTGATAGCCTTCAGTGAGATCCTCCTCAGTCTTCTAAATTTCAGTGCATACGGGCCCAGAGCCGTTAAACACTCCTCATATGTTAACCCTTTCATTCCTGGGATCATTCTCGTGAGCCTCCTCTCTGGACCCTCTCCAATGCCAGCACGTCATGTCTTAGACAAGGGGATTTGCTGGGTAACAGGAGAGGGCAGGTGCGTGGGAACTAGCAGAACGTTGCTTCATAGATTAAACGGGCCCCATGCTCTCCTTCGTTGCCATGGTTGTGTGATTGTGAACTATTAACCCGCTGCAGGAGAAGATGAGAGCCAACCTGCAGTCCCTGAACCAGAAGAAGACCTCAGTGCAGAACGTGCTCCTCAAGCAACAGCAGAGCATCTCAGAGATCCAGGTAGGTCTGTGTCTGGGGAGGGGGCCTGTTGGTGTCTGACTTTGGGTAAGTGAGTGCGCGTGTGGTTGATCTATGTTTGGGGAGGGGGCCTGTTGGTGTCTGACGTTGGGAGGGTGAGTTTACGCACGTTCATGTGTGGGGGTGGGACACTCCTGTGTGTAGGGCAGGAGGAGCGGATGGAGGAAGGTGGGAGGGTGAACAAGCCTGTGTTTCTGTGTGCATGTGTGGGTGTGTATGTATGTGTGTGGTTCTGTGTGTGTGTGTGTGTCTATTTTTGACTCTTGGACTAAATGAAGTTACTGTCACTCCCTGCCCTTCCTTTTCCATTCAGGAACAGTCCAACAACCTGCAGAAGCACATCACATCAGAATTTGCCAAACTGCGCTCCGTCCTGGATGAGAAGGAACACTTGCTGGCCAAGGAACTGGCTGACCAGGAAGAGGACATCCTGAAGAAGATGGAAACCAACCTCCGGGACATTCAAGAGCACCTGAACGAGACAGAGGAGAAGTTGTCCAATGTCCAGTCACAGCTGACCCAACAAGACGCCTTCATCCTGTTGAAGGTAAATTCAAGACTCATGAATATTGATTGCCATTCTTCAATACACACATGTGAAGGAGGGCAAAATAATTGTAACTCACAGGAGAAAATCTGCAAATCAAGGTAACACACTGGAGGAGCTCAGCAGCTCAGGCAGCATCTATGGAAAAGAGTAAAGAGTGGACGTTTCAGGCTGAGACTTCGTCAGGACTGGAGAAAAGAGATGAGAAGTCAGAGTAAGAAGGTGGTGGGGAAGGGAGGAGGAGGTACAAGGTAGTAGGTAATGGGAGGAACTGGGAGAGGGGGAGTGGTGAAGTAAAGAGCTGGGAAGTCGATTGGTGAAAGTGATGCAGGGCTGGAGAAGGGGGAGCCTGGTAGAAGAGGACAGAAGGCCACGGAAGAAAGGGAATGGGGAGAAGCACCAGAGGGAGGTGATGGGCAGGTAAAAGCTGATCTATATTTGTGCGTCAACTCGACGCCGTAACCTACGCAAGTGGCCCGCGCACGTTGTGAGCATTTATACTTGTGCGTTGGTGCGTCTGCGTCGCTCTGCAATTCGTGCACGTCGCGCATGTGCACATACACCTGCCCGTGCAAGCCTTCACGGTCATGGTAGTCCTTCTCGGGGTCAGCAAGTCTAAAGTGAGCGTCTTTTTTCGTAAAAGCGAAATGTGTCCTCCATAATTTCGGAGGTCTGTAAAGGTTTATGGAAAGCATTGCAGCCAGAGTTCCTTCCCTGCCCTTCAGTCGCCCAATGGGAAACTACTGCAGCGCAGGAGGAAATGCGATGCTACCAAGCGGACCAATCGCAGTTGTTGCGGTCTGCGTTGCTGTGATGTGTAGTTACATTTCGGGAGACATTTTGTGTCTGGCTATGGCGTAGGGATTCACGTAGGCTCTCTGTAAGGTTCGCAGCAACGCTGTACCTACGGCATCTTGTTGACGTACAAGTATAAATCAGTCTTTATGGTGAGAGAAGGAAACAGGAATGGGGAATGAAGGTGTAGGGGGGTCAATTACCGTAAGTTTGAGATATCGATGTTCATGCCATCGGGTTGGAGGCTACCCAGACGGAATATAAGGTGTTGCTCCTCCAACCCGAGTGTGGCCTCGTCACGGCAGTAGAGGAGGCCGTGGATTCGCACGTCGGAATGGGAACAGGAAGTAGAATTGAAATGATTCTGGATACGATTCAGCGATTAAAAAAAATCACAATCAGCTTCATCGTCAGCATCCGTACGTCTTGAGAGACGATGGTGTGACACTTTCTCTGCTGGTTCCTGGGGCTGTAGGCTTGGGGCTATTTGCAGATTCTGGGGTGGCTGTCCAGCCCCACTCTGGAGTGACAGTCTCTCTCACAGCGGCTGTGGGTGATGCAGCTCTGGCTGTCTTGTCGACGAGCGCGTTGGTCCTTGCTACCTCGGCAGATTGTACAGCGCCTGTGACTGCGGCCCTCCATGCTGTCCAATCTTGAACTGCCTCCTATGCGTGGAGGTTGATGCCTGCCGGCTGCAGACATCCCTGTAACGGAGGCGTGGTCTTCCTCGTGGGCGGAGACCCTCACTCAGCTCGCCATGCACCATGTCCTTGGGAATGTGTCCCTGGTCCATCTGTTTGACACGGCCCAACCAGCTGAGGCCTGGGGCTGAGTACCGTACTGCAGCCCAACGCACACCCTCCGTGTTGGTGAGTCTGCCCCGCCAGGAGACGTGCAGGACGTGCCTGAGGCAGCGTAGGTGGAACAAGTGTAGCCTCTTCTCTTGGCTGATGTCTGGCGTCCAAACCTTGCTAGCATAGATGAGTGCACTGAGTGCACGCGCCTGGTACGCACGCGGTTTTACCGTCCTCGTCAGCCGTTTCTTGCTCCACACTCTCTTGTTCAGTCCGGCCATGACAGCTGCAGTTCTGGCAATCCCGTTGCCCACCTCTGCTTCGAGGGATGGGGAGCTGGTGATGGTCGACCCAAGACAGGCGAAGGAGTTGACTGCATCAAGAGAGCAGCCATCAAAGGTGATGTTTGGGGGAGATTCTAGGCCATGACGTTTGCCTTCTTCAGACTGATGGTTAAGTTAACCCAAGCTCCTTGCAGGCATGAGTGAAACAGTTAATCAGTTGTTGGAGTTCGCGTTCAGTGTGTGGCGTTAAAGCTGCAGTTATAACTATATGTTATAATTATGTGGTCTTGATGGTGTTAGTCTTTGGTTTGTCCTGTTTTTTTTTTGTGATATCACTCCAGAGGAACATTGTATCATTTCTTAATGCATGCATTTCTAAATGACAATAAACGAGGACTGAGTGTCCTCATAATCTAATCTAATCTAATCTACGAGCAGCACCTCTTGGATGAGGGCTGTCCTAGCTTTGGTCTAGGAGTGGTCTGTGTCACAGTCTGCTCTGTGGTACCTGCGAGTGCCAAGGACACTGTTCAGGTGATAATGAGGTCAAGCAGACTGTGGATGTCTCCAGGATCCCTTACACTGAAAATACGTGTTGGTGAGGCACAGTCCACGATGGCAGCACAGCTCGGGCAGCCTCTGCTCGTTCTCGTTCATCTTCCGACGCCACGATGGCCAAGGCAAGAAGGCCATGGTTCATGGTCAGTTCGAGCTCCAGCATTGAACTCTCCCAGCGGGTAGTACCCTTCAGTGCTTGGGTTTCTGGATGTTGCCTCATCCAGAGCCTTGTAGTGGGAAGGAGGAAACAATATAGTGGGTGCCGTCGCTGCTACAGGAGTTGCCTGAAGGTAAAGTAGTAAGCCGTTCATCTACCTCCATGCTCTCCGGAGTTTCTATAGGGGATTACTCCCTTAGCCTTTACCTTTCCCAAGGCATAAAAACACAATAAACAGAAATATAAAGGTGAACAGCAGGAGAAGATGGCGGCGCGATGGCAGGGCGCGCGGCCTCTCCGGTGAATGATGTCTGTAATCTGTCAAGTAGGGGACCGTGCACAATTCTGATTTGATGGAGACAGACGTGAGCGTGCGGCGGAACATCTGGAGAAACTTCTGAAATGCCCACTTTGTTGCCGCTGCTACTGTGTGGTAACCGGAATCTCCAGAGCAGAAGGCCCTGAATCCTCGGCTTTGCCTGTTTCAACGGCCGAGGCGAGGTCGAAGGTGCTCGGCAGACGATGGCGCTCGGGAGGCTGTATCGGAGAGGCTGGTCGGAGGCTCGAAGTTTTCAGATGGATGGACTCAGTGTCGGCTGTGATCGGCTGCCTCCAAGGCATCGGCAAGTTGATGGTGCCTGGAGGTTTATGGCAGGGAGTTTCTCCTTTTTGCCACCGCTATTGGGGACTCGGGAGTCGATTGACCTGGGGACTTTGAGACTATTTTTACCGTGCACATGGTTTGTTCTTCATCAAATTCTGGTATTGCTTTGCACTGCTGTAACTATATGGTATAATTATGTGTTGTCAGTGTTAGTCTTTGGTCTGTCTTGTTTTCTGTGATATCATTCCGGAGAAACATTGTATCATTTCTTAATGCATGTATGCATTTCTAAATGACAATAAAAGAGGACTGAGTGTTCTCATAATCTAATCTAATCTAATCCTGTAAATGCCTCACTGTTAGAGTGTGGCTATACGATTAGCTTACAGATGGATTGTACATAAGTAAAGTGATTCGAGAATCTGAACAGAAGACGACTCGACAGGAAATGATGAAGTCACAAAGTGCCTCTTGGAGAGGGGAACTCTTCTGGGGCGAGTGATGCCGCAAACGTAGAGGGATGGAAACCAGAGGTGATGGCCGGGGCATTCAGGATGTAACGACATCGGGTCGTAGCCACAGAATCTCACCACCTCCTGATGAGTGATGACCTTTATCTGTCACAGGCACGTCGAAACACAGAGTGAAATGCGTCGTTTGTGTCACGACCAGCACAGTCTGAGGCGGCTCACGTGTGTCGCCAATGTAGCGTGCCACTACCGCTAACCCGTACGTCGTTGGGGCGTGAGACAAACCCCAGGGAAGAGCCAAACTCTGTACGGATGGTGACAGAAGTTGAACCGTGGCCGCTGATGATGTGATGGCGTTATGCAAATCACTATGCTAACATGCTGACCCGATTATCAGGTATATCCTGCAGTGTGGAAGCTGTAAGATTATAAGCCATAGGAACAGAATTAGGCCATTCAGCCCATCAGGTATGCTCTGCTATTCCATCATGGCTGATCCCGGATCCCACTCAACCCCACACACCTCCCTTCTCGCCATATCCTTTGATGCCCTGACCGATCAGGAAACCATCAACTTCCACCTTAAATATACTCACGGACTTGGTCTCCACCACAGTCTGTGGCAGAGCATTCCACAGATTCACTACTCTCTGACTAAAAATACTCCTCTCTACTTCTGTTCTAAAAGTTCGCCCCTCAATTTTGAGGTTGTGCCCTTTATTTCTGGATACCCCCAGCAGAGAAAACATCCGCTCCACATCCACCCTTTCTAGTCCTGCGATCTTCTAAATTCCAGTGAGTACAGGCCCAAAGCTGCCAAACGCTTCGCATGTGTTAACCCCTTCATTCCCGGAATCATCCTCATGAACCTCCTCTGGACTCTCTCCGATGACAACACATCCTTCCTGAGGTGTGGGGCACAAAACTGTTCACAATACGCCAAGTATAGCCTGACTAGAGTCTTATAAAGGCTCAGCATTATCTCACAAAATGCTGGAGGAACTCAGCAGGCCAGGCAGCGTCTATTGAAGAGAGCACTGTCGGTGTTTCGGGCCGAGGAGTTGACTTTCCACTCCTTTCCACAGATGCTGCCTGGCCTGCTGAGTTCCTCCAGCATTTTGTGTGTGTTGCTTGGATTTCCAGCATCTGCAGATATTTTCTTGTTTGTTCTCAGCATTGGCTCCTTGTTTTTATATTCTATTCCCCCTGAAATAAATGCCAACATTGCATTTGCCTTCTTTACCACAGACACAACCTGTGAATTAACCTTCTGGGAGTCTTGCACAAGGACTCCTAAGTTCCTCTGTACATATTTGAACTTTCTCCCCATTTAGATAATAGTCTGCATTTTACCAAAATGTATTATCATACATTTTCCAAAACTGTATTCCATCTGCCACTTTTTCCCCATTCTTCCAATTTGTCTAAGTCCTGCTGCAATTGCATTGCTTCCTCAGCAGTACCTACCCCTCCACCTATCATCTGCAAACTTTGTCACAAAGCCATCGACTCCATTATCCACATCAGTTGGAGCCCCGATTCACTGCTCACCCGTTTACCAGACACGTCGTGCCAGGGACGGAGCTAAACTGGGAGCATAGTATACGATTCAAGCACCATCTCCGTGCATGTGCTGGAACTGATGCAGTGGATCTGAGAATGCTAATGGTTAACCCCATCCCTACCAGCAGCCCCTTCCAGTTTACTTTGGCCAACTCCTCTGTCATAGCACTGTAATTTCCCTTACTCCACTGAAATACTGCAACATCAGACTTTACTTTCTCCCGACCAAATTTCAAGTTGAACACAATCATATTGTGATCACCGGTTCCTAAGGGTTCTTTTACCTTAAGCTCCCTAATCGCCACCGGTTCATTGCATAATACCCGATCTAGTATGGCTGATCCCCTAGCAGGTTCAACAACAAAGTACTCTAAAACATAAGAACATAAGAAATAAGAGCAGGAGTCGGCCATCCGGCCCATCAAGCCTGCCCTGCCATGCAATAAGATCATGGCTGATCTGTCTGTAAGCTCAGCTCCATCTACCAGCCTTTTCCCCATAACCTTTGATTCCCTTACTATGTAAAAATCTATCTAACTGTATCTTAAATATATTTAGTGAAGAAGTCTCAACTGCTTCCCTGGGCAGAGAATTCCACAGATTAGCCATCTCTTAGGCATTCAACAAACTCACTCTCTTGAGATCCATTACCAACCTGTTTTTCCCAATCAACCTGCATGTTAAAGTCTCCCATGACTACCATAACATTGCCCTTTTGACACGCCTTTTCTATTTCCTGTTGTAATCTGTGGTCCACCTCCCAGCTCTGTTGGGAAGCCTGTTTATAACTTCCATCAACGTCCTTTTACCCTTGCAGTTTCTAAACTCAACCCACAAATATTCAACATCGTCCGATCCTGTGTCAATTCCTTCTACTGATTTGATGCCATTCTTTACCAGTGGAGCCACACCACCCCCTCTGCCTACCTTCCTATCACTCCGATATAATGTGTAACCTTGGACATTCAGCTCCCAACTACAACCATCCTTCAACCACAATTCAGTGATGGCCACAACATCATACCTGGCAAACTGTAATCGTGCAACAAGATACAACACCTTGAGGACCGTATTTGCTGTCCTTTCTGATTCTGCATCCCTAATGTTTTGATACTCAGCCTGTTGGCTGCAACTGAGTCTCATCACCTGCCTGCCCTTCCTGACAGCCTGACTGCATGCTGTCTTTACATTTTTACCATCCGTCCTGTCCTGAGTCCGTTCACTCCAGTTCCCACCCCCCTGCCAAATTAGTTTAAACCCTCCCCAACAGCTCCAACAAACCTGCCCGCGAGAATATTGGTCCCCCTCGGGTTCAGGTGCAACCCATCACCATTGATCATGTCATACCTCCCCCAGAAGAGATCCCAATGATCCAAGAACGTGAAGCCCTGCCCCCTGCCCCAACTTCTCAGCCACACATCTATCCGTCAAATCATCCTGTTTCTACCCTCACTGGTGTGGGGCACAGGCAGCAATCAGAAATTACTACCCAGGAGGTCCTGATTCTCAGCTTTCTACCTAGCTCTGTAAATTCTCTTTTCAGGACCTCATTGCTTTTCATTCCTATGTCATTGGTACCAATATGTACCTGGACATCCGGCTGCTCCCCCTCCCTCTTCAAAATGTTGTGGACGTGATCTGAGACATCCCCGACCCTGGCACCTAGGAGACAACATATCATCCAGGTGTCCCGTTCATGTCCACAGAATCTACCCCACACTAGCCCTCAACCAGCAGGATCCACCACCCAGGCCAGGCTCTTGTCTCACTGTTGCCACCATCAGGCAGGAGGTACAGGAGCCCCAGGACCCACACCACCAGGTTCAGGAACAGTTATTACCCCTCTGCCATCAGGCTCCTGAACAACATTCCCGCTAATTTTTTTACAGCTGCGCAGACCAGCCTTTGCTCTGAACGGGAAAATTTTACACAGCCTGAAAACTCTGCGGCACGTTAAACTAACATTATATAAAAGAAAATTCCAGCTGTGCAGCAATGAACGGAGCATTTACTGCATGGCCAGGCCCCCGCACAGCTCAGAGAGAACAGTGCCCGAATTGCTTGTCTGTCTGAGAAAAGGGTGGTTTTGGTTTCATGTTGCAATGTGACTGCCCGCAATGCTGTGCATTTTCAGACATATCCTGCCCTCATTGAAAACCAACCCTCTGAAATTGTATCCTCGAACCTGCCCCCTCCCTCCTCCCATCTAACCTAGGTTCCCTTTGTCCTCACTTGGCTCTGTCCCTTGCCCAGTGTGTCACTCCCTCTCCAGCCCTCCTCAACATGACACTCCACAACATGACCCTCCTCAACATGACATTCCCTCTCCGTCCCTCCCTCAACATGACACTCCCTCTCCGTTCCTCCCTCAACATGACACTCCCTCAACATGACCCTCCTCAACATGACACTCCCTCTCTGACCCTCCCTCAACATGACACTACCTCTCTGTCCCTCCTCAACACAGCACTCCCTCTCCATCCCTCCCTCAATATGACACTCCCTCTCTGTCCCTCCTCAACACAGCACTCCCTCTCTGGCCCTCCCTCAACACGACACTCCCTCTCTGTCCCTCCTCAACACGACACTCCCTCTCTGGCCCTCCCTCAACATGACACTCCCTCTCCGTCCCTCCCTCAACATGACATCGCCTCTCCGTCCCTCCCTCAATATGACCTCCCTCTCTGTCCCTCCCTCAACATGACATTCCCTCTCCGTCCCTCCCTCAACATGACACTCCCTCTCCGTCCCTCCCTCAACATGACATCGCCTCTCCGTCCCTCCCTCAATATGACCTCCCTCTCCGTCCTTCCTCAACATGACATTCCCTCTCTGTCCCTCCCTCAACATGACACTCCCTCAACATGACTCTCCCTCTCCAACACTCCTCAACATGACACTCCCTCTCCATCCCTCCCTCAACACGACACTCCCTCTCTGGCCCTCCCTCAACATGACACTCCCTCTCCGTCCCTCCCTCAACATGACACTCCCTCTCCGTCCCTCCCTCAACATGACATCGCCTCTCCGTCCCTCCCTCAATATGACCTCCCTCTCTGTCCCTCCCTCAACATGACATTCCCTCTCCGTCCCTCCCTCAACATGACACTCCCTCTCCGTCCTTCCTCAACATGACACTCCCTCTCCGTCCCTCCCTCAACATGACACTCCCTCTCCGTCCTTCCTCAACATGACACTCCCTCTCCGTCCTTCCTCAACATGACACTCCCTCTCTGTCCCTCCCTCAACATGACACTCCCTCTCCAACACTCCTCAACATGACCTCCCTCTCTGTCCCTCCCTCAACATGACACTCCCTCAACATGACTCTCCCTCTCCAACACTCCTCAACATGACCTCCCTCTCTGTCCCTCCCTCAACATGACACTCCCTCAACATGACTCTCCCTCTCCAACACTCCTCAACATGACCTCCCTCTCTGTCCCTCCCTCAACATGACACTCCCTCAACATGACTCTCCCTCTCCAACACTCCTCAACATGACCTCCCTCTCTGTCCCTCCCTCAACATGACACTCCCTCTCTGTCCCTCCTCAACATGACACTCCCTCTCTGTCCCTCCTCAACATGACCTCCCTCTCCGTCCCTCCCTCAACATGACACTCCCTCTCCGTCCTTCCTCAACATGACACTCCCTCTCTGTCCCTCCCTCAACATGACTCTCCCTCTCCAACACTCCTCAACATGACCTCCCTCTCTGTCCCTCCCTCAACATGACACTCCCTCAACATGACTCTCCCTCTCCAACACTCCTCAACATGACCTCCCTCTCTGTCCCTCCCTCAACATGACACTCCCTCTCTGTCCCTCCTCAACATGACACTCCCTCTCTGTCCCTCCTCAACATGACCTCCCTCTCTGTCCCTCCCTCAACATGACACTCCCTCTCTGTCGCTCCCTCAACATGACACTCCCTCAACATGACACTCCTCAACATGACTCTCCCTCTCCAACACTCCTCAACATGACACTCCCTCTCCGTCCCTCCCTCAACATGACACTCCCTCTCCGTTCCTCCCTCAACATGACACTCCCTCAACATGACACTCCTCAACATGACACTCCCTCTCCGACCCTCCTCAACATGACACTCCCTCTCCGACCCTCCTCAACATGACACTCCCTCTTCGACCCTCCCTCAACATGACACTCCCTCTCTGACCCTCCCTCAACATGACACTCCCTCTCCGTCCCTCCCTCAACATGACACTCCCTCTCCGACCCTCCCTCAACATGACACTCCCTCTCCGTCCCTCCCTCAACATGACACTCCCTCTCCGACCCTCCCTCAACATGACACTCCCTCTCTGACCCTCCTCAACATGACACTCCCTCTCCATCCCTCCCTCAACATGACACTCCCTCTCCGGCCCTCCCTCAACATGACACTCCCTCTCCGTCCCTCCTCAACATGACACTCCCTCTCCGTCCCTCCTCAACATGACATTCCCTCTCCGTCCCTCCCTCAACATGACACTCCCTCTCCATCCCTCCCTCAACATGACACTCCCTCTCCGTCCCTCCCTCAACATGACACTCCCTCTCCGACCCTCCTCAACATGACACTCCCTCTCCGTTCCTCCCTCAACATGACACTCCCTCTCTGTCCCTCCTCAACATGACATTCCCTCTCCGTCCCTCCCTCAACATGACACTCCTCAACAGGACACTCCCTCTACGCCCCTCCCTCAACATGACACTCCCTCTCTAGCCCTCCTCAACATGAAACTCCCTCTCCGTTCCTCCCTCAACATGCCATTCCCTCTCTTGCCCTCCTCAACATGAAACTCCCTCTCTGACCCTCCTCAACATGACACTCCATCAACATGACACTCCTCAACATGACACTCCCTCTCTGGCCCTCCCTCATTATGACACTCCCTCTCCAGCCCTCATCAACATGACACTTCCTCTCAGCCCCTCCATCAGCATGGGGCTCCCTCAGCATAAGGCTCCCTCAACCCCTCCCTCAGCGTGACCCTCCCTCAGTGTGAGGCTCCCTTAGCTCCTCCCTCAGCATAAGGCTCCCTCAGCTCCTCTCCCCCAGGATGCTCCCTCAGCCCCTCCTTGGCAAGACCACCCCTCTGATACGCTCACTGGTTTTCAGCCTGATGAGGAGCTGGAGAGGGTCTGGAATATTTAACCTGGGTATAAATCCGATTCCTGGTTTGGCAATTGGCCACAATGGAGCTTGTGATTTTTGATCCCTCCCGTGCTAGGGGTGGAGGGTGCTTCAGACAATCGCGCTCATCGCACGCCGCGTGTCCCCGGACTGCCCGACATTTCCCAACCGGCAAAGAAGAATCTGTCTTCAGAAATCCAACCTGTTGTCTGTTCACTTTCAGGAAGATCCGGACAAAGGCAAGAGGTAGGCACCTCCACTCACTGAACTCTGCATGAATCTGTTAGTGCACTCAAGCCCTCGCGTTCTAATGCATCGCGTTTCCACCTTCAGTGACAACAGTTATCAGACGACAGTGGCCGAGGGCAAACTCCCCCTGGGGTCATTCAAAGGGCCGATCCAGTACAGAGTGTGGCGGGACATAATGGAGGTTATCAACCCAGGTAAGGCGATGTCTCCTTGCTCCAGGTCCAATAAACTCCAACACGGGACAGTGCTGACATGTCAACACCGGAACCCAAGTCCAGCCAGAGGGTTAATTTATTGTGGGCATCATGGTAATGGTGGTGTAGTGATTAGCCTGATACTATTACAGCGCAGGGTGTTTCGGGGTTAGGATTAGCAGTAATGTGATTAGGCCAACACTATGACAACTCATAGTTTTCTGGGGTTTGGAGAAATGGTAATGTAGCACAACACTATTACAGCTCAGGGTGTTTTGGGCTTTGGAGTAATGTAATGATTACAGTGACACTATTACAGCTCAGGGTGTTGCGGACTTTGGAGTAATGTAATAATTACAGTGACACTATTACAGCTCAGGGTGTTGCGGGCTTTGGAGTAACGTAATGATTACAGTGACGCTATTACAGCTCAGGGTGTACCAGTATTTAAAGTAACAGTAATGTAGTAGTTTACATGATCGGCACAACATTGTGGGCTGAAGGCATGTAATGTACTGTAAATTTCTATGTTCTATGTATCGATTAGTGCAACACCATTAGAGCTCAGGGTTTTGTGGGGTTTGGAGTAACAGTAATGCAGCGAATAGTGTGAAATTATTACAGTTCAGGACGTTCTGGGGTTTGGAGTAATGTTAAAGTAGTGATTGACATGACACTATTACAGTTCAGGGTTTCCGGTGCTTGAAGTAATGGTAATGTACTGACTCATGCGAGACTATTACAGCTCTCGGTGTTCCAGGATTTGTAGTAATGTTGACATAGCGATTAGTGTTACACTAGAACAGCCCCGGCTGTTTCGGGGTTTGGAATGCGGTAACATAGCGATTAACATGGCAGCATGACAGCTGCGAGCGTTCTAGGGTTTGGAATGTGGCAACAAAGCAGTTCGTGTGATACTATTACAGTCAGGGTGTTGTAGATTTGGAGTACTGGTAATGTAGTGAATAGTCTGATGTTATTACAGCTCAGGGTGTTCTGTGCTTTGGAGTAACGTAATGATTACAGTGACAGTATTACAGTCAAGGTGTTGCAGAGTTTGGAGTAATGGTGGCGTACCGCTTAGTGCTATAGTATTAGTGTGTTTTGGTGTACGGAGTGACAGTAGCATGGCGTTATCACGACACTATTACAGCTCAGGGTGTTCCAGGTTTGGGAGTAATGGCAATGTAGCGGCTAGCGCAACAATATTACAGCTCACTTTGTTTTGGGTTTGGACTGATTGTAATGCAGCAAATCAGAGGATTCTATTACAACCCAGGGTGTTTGGAGTAAGGGTAACATATCAATTAGTATGGCACTATTACAGCTCACGGTGGTCCGGTGTTTGGAGTAACGATAATGTTGCAATTACTGCAACGATATTGCAGTTCAGTGTGTTCTGGTGATTGGAGCAATGGTAACAAAACGATTTGCAGGACACTATACTGATTAACATACTGATTAGCATGACACCATTACAGCTTAGCGTGTTGTGGGATTTGGAGTAATGGTAACGTAGTGATTAGCGTGACAGTATTACACCTCAGGGTGTTCCGCTGTTTGGAGTAATAGTAAGGTAGTGACTAGTGCGAACCCATTCCAGCTCAGGGTGTCCTGGGGTTTGGAGTAGTGTTAACGTAGTGATTTGTGTGACAATATTAGAGCTCCAGGTGTCCAGGGGTTTACAGTATCATTAATGTAGCAATTAGCATGACCCTATTACAGCTCAGGGTGTTGTAGTAACAGTAATGTAGTAATTACTATGACTCTATTACACTTAAGGGTGTCTGTTGTTTGGAGTAACAGTGACGTATTGATTAGCACAACAGTATTACAGCTTAGTGTGTTTCAGGGTTTGGCGTAACAGCAATGTTACTAATAGTATGATACTATTACTGCTCAAGGTGTTCTGGGGTTTAGAGAATCGATAATGTAGTGATTCGCACGACACTTACAGCACAGGGTGTTCCAGGGTTTGGAGCAACAGTGACATATTGATTATTGCAGCACTATTACAACGCAGGATTTCCTGGGTTTTGGAGTAATGGTAACGCCGGGATTATCGTGACTGTATTACAGTTCAGGGTGGTCTAGGGTTTGGAATAACGATAATGCAGTGATTACCGCAGCAATATTACAGCTTGATGTGTTCCAGGGTTTGGAGTAATGGTAACGTAGCAATTAGTGCAAAACTATTACAGCTCAGGGTGTTGTGTGGTTTGGAGTAATGATAACGTTGTAAGTTGCATGGCACTGTTACAGCTGTGGGTGTTCAAAGGTGTTCTGGTGTTTGGAGTAATGGTAATGTTGCGATTACTGTGACAATATTACCATTCAGTGCGTTCCAGTATTTGGAATTACAGTAATGTAATGATTCACGGGACACTATTACACCTCAGGGTGTTCCAGGTTGGAGTAATGGTAACGTAGTGATTATCACGAAAGTATTCCAGCTCAGTGTGTTCCGGGGTTTGTAATGATGGTAACGTACTGATTAGTGTGACACTATTACAGTTCAGGGGGTTTGGAGGAACGTTAATGTAGTGATTAGCATGTCACAATTACACCTCAGGATTTTCCAGGGTTGGAGTAACATTAATGTAGCAAATAGCACGAGACTATTCCTACCTCAGTGTTTTCCGAGGTGGGAGTAACGTTAAGGTAGTGATTAGCACAACGCTATTACAGCTCAGGGCATTTTCATGTTTGGATCAGAATGAGAATCAGGTTTATCATCACCAGTATGTGACGTGAAATTTGTTAACATAGCAGCAGCAGTTCAATGCAATACATAATCTAGCAAGAAAAATAAACAAGTAAATCAATTACGTATATTGAATAGTTGAAAAATAACATGCAAAAACGGAAATACTGTGTAAATTTTAAAAAAGTGAGGTAGTGTCCAAAGATTCAATGTCCATTTAGGAATCGGATGGCGGAGGGGAAGAAGCTGTTCCTGAATCACTGAGTGTGTGCCTTCAGGCTTCTGTATCTCCTACCTGATGGTAACAGTGAGAAAAGGGCATGCCCTGGGTGCTGGAGGTCTTTAATAATGGGCGCTGCCTTTCTGAGTTACTGCTCCCTAAAGATGTTCTGGATGCTTTGTAGGCTAGTGCCCAAGATGGAGCTGAGTAGATTTAGAACCCTCTGCAGCTTCTTTCAGTCCTGTGCAGTAGCCCCTCCATACCAGACAGTGATGCAGCCTGTCAGAATGCTCTCCACAGTACATCTATAGAACTTTTTGAGTATATTTGTTGACATCCCAAATCTCTTCAAACTCCTAATAAAGTCCAGCTGCTGTCTTGCCTTCATAACTACATCAATATGTTGGGACCAGGTTAGTTTCTCAGATATCTTGACACCTAGGAACTTGAAACTGCCCACTCTCTCCACTTCTGATCCCTCTATGAGGATTGGTATGTGTTCCTTCGTCTTACCCTTCCTGAAGTCCACAATCAGCTCTCTCATCTTTCTGATGTTGAGTGCCAGGTTGTTGCTGTGGCACCATTCCACTAGTTGGCATATCTCACTCCTGTACGCCCTCTCGTCACCACCTGAGATTCTACCAACAATGGTTGTGTCATCAGCAAATTTACAGATGGTGTTTGAGCTATGCCGAGAGTAACAGTAATGTAACATTTAGTGTGGCATTATTACAGCTTAGAGTGTACCGGGGTTGCAGTAACGGTAATGTAGCAATTATCACCACACAATTACAGCTCAGGGTGTTGCAGGGTTTGAGGTAACGTTAGCGTACCGACAACCACAACATTATTACAGCTCAGGGTGTTCTGGGGTTTGGAGTAATGGTAATATGGTGACACTGTTACAGCTCAGGGTGTTGCGGAGTTTGAATATTGTGAAGGTAGTGATCAGCCCGACAATATTATGGAAACATAGAAAACCTACAGCACAATACAGGCCCTTTGGCCCACAATGCTGTGCCGAACATGTACTTACTGTAGAAATTACCTAGGGTTACCCATAGCCCTCTATTTTTCTAAGCTCCATGTATCCATCCAGGAGTCTCTTAAAAGACCCTATCGTATCCACCTCCGCCTCCACCACCATCGCCGGCAGCCCATTCCACACACTCACCACTCTCTGCATAAAAAACTTACCCCTGACATCTCCTCTGTACCTACTTGCAAGCACCTTAAAACTGTGCCCTCTCGTGCTAGCCATTTCAGCCCTGGGGAAAAGCCTCTGACTATCCACATGATCAATGCCTCTCATCATCTTATACACCTCTATCAGGTCACCTCTCATCCTCCGTCACTCCAAGGAGAAAAGGCCGAGTTCACTCAACCTATTCTCATAAGGCATGCTCCCCAATCCAGGCAACATCCTTGTAAATCTCCTCTGCACCCTTTCTATGGTTTCCACGTCCTTCCTGTAGTGAGGCGACCAGAATTGAGCACAGTACTCCAAGTGGGGTCTGACCAGGGTCCTATATAGCTGCAATATTACCTCTTGGCTCTTGAACTCAATCCCACGGTTGATGAAGGCCAATACACCATATGCCTTCTTAACCACAGAGTCAACCTGTGCAGCTGCTTTGAGCATCCTATAGACTCAGGCCCCAAGATCCCTCTGATCTTCCACACTGCCAAGAGTCTTACCATTAATACTAGATTCTGCCATCATATTTGACCTACTAAAATGAGCCACTTCACACTTATCTGGGTTGAACTCCATCTGCCACTTCTCAGCCCAGTTTTTGCATCCTATCGATGTCCTGCTGTAACCTCTGACAGCCCTCCACACTATCCACAACACCCATCATCAGCAAATTTATAACCCATCTCTCCACTTCCTCATCCAGGTCATTTATAAAAGTCACAAAGAGAAGGGGTCCCAGAACTGATCCCTGAGGCACACCACTGGTCACTGACCTCCATGCAGAATATGACCCGTCTACAACCACTTCTGTGGGCCTTCTGTGGGCAAGCCAGTTCTGGATCCACAAAGCAAGGTCCCCTTGGATCCCATGCCTCCTTACTTTCTCAATAAGCCTTGCATGGGGTACCTTATCAAATGCTTTGCTGAAATCGATATGCGCTACATCTACTGCTCTTCCTTCATCAATGTGTTTAGTCACATCCTCAAAAAATTCAATCAGGCTTGTAAAGCACAACCTGCTTTTGACAAAGCTATGCTGACTATTCCTAATCCTATTATGCCTCTCCAAATGTTCATAAATCCTGCCTCTCAGGATCTTCCCTATCAACTTACCAACCAGTGAAGTAAGACTCACTGGTCTATAATTTCCTGGGCTATCTCTACCCCCTTTCTTGAATAAGGGAACAACATCTGCAACTTTCCAATCCTCCGGAACCTCTCCCATCCTCATTGTTGATGCAAAGATCATTGCCAGAGGCTCAGCAATCTCCTACCGTGCCTCCCACAGTAGCCTGGGTATATCTTGTCCGGTCCTGGTGACTTATCCAACTTGATGTTTTTCAAAAGCTCCAGCACATCCTCTTTCTTAATGTCTATATGCTCAAGCTTTTCAGTCCGCTATCAGTCATCCCTACAATCCCCAAGATCCTTTTCCGTAGTGAATACTGAAGCAAAGTATTCATTAAGTATCTCTGCTATTTCCTCCAGTTCCACTGTCATGCTTGATTTGTCCTATTCTCTCACATCTTATCCTTTTGCTCTTCACGTACTTGTAGAATTCCTTGGGGTTTTCCTTAATCCTGTCTGCCAAGGCCTTCTAATGGCCCCTTCTGGCTCTCCTAATTTCATTCTTAAGCTCCTTTCTACTAGCCTTATAATTTTCTAGATCTTTATCATTACCTAGTTTTTTGAATCTTTCATAAGCTTTTCTTTTCTTCTTGACTAGATTTACAACAGCCTTTTTACATCATGATTCCTGAACCCTACCGTCATTTCCCTGTCTCATTGGAATGCCACACAAATATCCCCCGAACATTTGCCACATTTCTGCCATACATTTTCCTGAGAACATCTGCTCCCAACTATGCTTCGAAGTTCATGCCTGATAGCCTCATATTTCCCCTTACTCCAATTAAATGTTTTCCTAACTTGTCCGTTCCTATCCCTCTCCAATGCCATTGTAAAGGAGATAGAATTATGATCGCTATCTCCAAAATGCTCTCCCACTGAGAGATCTGACACCTGACCAGGTTCATTTCCCAATACCAGATCAAGCACAGCATCTCCTCTAGTAGGCTTATCTACATATTGTGTCAGGAAACCTTCCTGAACACACCTAACAAACTCCACCCCACCTAAACCCCTTGCTCGAGGGAGATGATGAATATTTGGGAAGTTAAAATCTCCCATCAGAACAACCCTGTTATTATTGCACCCTGTTATTGCATCTCAGGGTGTACTGGGGTTTGGAGTAGAAACACAGAAACATAGAAAACCTACAGTACAATACAGGCCCTTCGGCCCACAAAGTTGTGCCGAACATGTCCCTACGTTAGAAATTACTAGGGTTACCTATAGCCCTCTATTTTTCTAAGCTCCATGTACCTATCCAAAAATCTCTTAAAAGACCCTATTGTATCCGCCTCCACCACCTTTGCTGGCAGCCCATTCCACGCACTCACCACTCTCTGAGTGAAAAAACTTACCCCTGACATCTCCTCTGTACCTACACCCCAGCATCTTAAACCTGTGTCCTCTTGTGGCAGCCATTTCAGCCCTGGGAAAAAGCCTCTGACTATCCACAGGATCAATGCCTCTCATCATCTTATACACCTCTATCAGGTCACCTCTCATCCTCTGTCGCTCCAAGGAGAAAGGGCCGAGTTCACTCAACCTGTTTTCATAAGGCATGCTCCCCAATCCAGGCAACATCCTTGTAAATCTCCTCTGCACCCTTTCTATGGTTTCCACATCCTTCCTGTAGTGAGGCGACCAGAACTGAGCACAGTACTCCAAGTGGGGTCTGACCAGGGTCCTATATAGCTGCAACATTACCTCTCAGCTCCTAAATTCAATTCCACGACTGATGAAGGCCAATACAATTGCACGTCAGTATCATGGTACCTCAGGGTGTTCTGGGGTTTGGAGTAATGGTAACATTGCGATTAGTGACACTATTCCAGTTTAGTGTGTTCCAGGGTTTGAAGTACTGATAACGTAGCAATTAGTGTGACACTATTACAGTTCAGGTTGTTCCGGGTTTTGGAGTAATGGTAACATAGTGAGTAGCGACACTATTACAGCTCAGGGTGTAATGAAGATTAGAGTTCAAATCTGGCACCATCTCTAAGGAGTTTGTACATTCTCCCGGTGAACTGTGTGCGTTTCCTCCTGTTATTCTGGTTTTCCCACACTGTCCAGATACATACCAGCTTTTTAGTTATTCAGTTATTGTAAGTTGTCCTGCGGTTGAGCTAGGTTTAAATCGGTACAGCACGGCTCGTTGACCAGAAGGACCTGTTCCTCACTGTATTTCTAAAATAAATAAGTAGGAAGGATTAAATATCCACAAATATTTCCAATTGCTTTGACAGTGTTACTTCTTCCATCTCCAGGAGTCAGCATATTCCCCAGTCACACACCTTCCTTCACTGCTGCGTTCACTTTCTGGACTTCCTTCCACAACGGACTGGGCTTACCTCCAGCAGAGTAACCACAGGGGTTCAGGCCGGCATAGCGTTGCCAGGACAACAGAAACGCCAGCCAGGTCCTGTAAGACCATGAGAGTTAGGAGTAGAATTGGCCCATTGAGTCTGCTCTGCCAACGTGGCTGATTTATTGTCCCCTCTCGAACCCCAATCTCCTGCCTTCTCCTCACGTCACATTTTCAAACTTGTATGCTTAATTTTATACAGGAAATGAAAGAACCACCGTGCAAGATTACCCTGTCACTGGAGCAGTGCAGGGCACAAGTAGAACCGCGAGCACCTATTGTGCCCAGACCTGAGGGTCAACCGGCTAAATACATTGTCAGTTGTCATAAACACGAAGGTGACGGCACCGAAATTAGCGTGTTGGAGTCATCTGGCTGGTGCACTCATAATATATACTTCATGTAGAAGTGTTTCTAAAGTTTTACAACGATACTGCAAGGCCATTCGGTCCATGCTGTGTTGGCATTCTGATGGCACAGTCCCATTAATCCAGTTCACCCCACTCTCCCAGCGGCGAGTTATTCGATCTGCTCCCCGTAGCTCTCAAAGTCCCCTCTGTGCACCAATGGAGCAAACTCTGAAAACGAAGGTGCTAGCCTGCCTCCGTCACTGGAGCATTGTGATGTTGGATCGGCTGCCCCATAAGGGCAATGGCCACTGGTGAGATGCCTCATACACAGTGATTCTGCTCACACTGGTAGTCCTGAGCCACACACACACACACACACACAAAATGCTGGAGGAACTCAGCAGGTCAGGTAGCATCTATGGAGGAGAAAAAAACAGTCAACGTTTTAGGCTGAGACCCTTCATCAGGACAGGAAAGGCAGGTGTCCCATCCCATCTGGCAAAATAATCTGGGTAGTCTCCAACTAGATGGTGTGAAGATCAAATGTTCTAACCTCAGGTGACTACTTCCCTCTGCCAGCACCCTCCCACCTCCTTTGCACCATTCTGGTGACCCTCTCACCCCTTGTCTTCTCTGTCCCATCCCTCATGACCCACCTGGCACCTTCCTTTGATTTCCCTCCTCCCTCCTCTCCGCCTATTGGTCCACTCTGCTCCCCTATCAGATTCCGTCTTCTTCAGACATTTACCTTTTCCGCCTGTCACCTCCCAGCATCTTACTTCATCACCTCTTCCCCCTCACCTGATCTCACCTATCACCTTCTAGCTTGTGCTCGTCTGCCCTCCCCCCCCCTTCCTTTCCAGCCCTGGTGAAGTGTCTTGGCCCTAATCATCGACTGTTTACTAATTTCCTTAAATGTTGCCCGACTTGTCCAGGTCCATTATGCCATTAGAAATTCTGCCTCATACTTTGTCAAAACAGTTCATGATACTGAAGGCCTTAATTAATATCCACTTAATTTTCTTTTCTTTAAGGAACACCACTGCATCCTCTCCAGCCTCTCCATGTGACAGTTCTTTGTTCCTTGATGTGAACCTCCCTTTCAGTTTTCTTGTTGTCACAAGGTCAACAGCGTGGCGATCAAAACTGGTGACTTGTGAAGGTTCAACATCAGTTAGACCGTCAAACATGGGAGCAGAACTCAGACCTTTGACCATCAAGTCTGTCCACCAATCCATCACGGCTGGTTTATTATCCCTCTCAACCCTGCTCTCTTGCCTTCTCCCTGTAACCTTTGACACCCTGACTAATTGAGAGCCTATCGACTTCCGCTTTAAACTTGGCCTCTACAGCCGTCTGTGACAAGGAATTCCACAGATTCACAGCCTCTGGCTAAAGACATTTCTCCTCATCTCTGTTCTAAATGGACGTCACTCTATTCTGAGGCTGTGGCCTCTGTCTATTGATATAACTGCCTGTGTGACTGAGCCCGGAGATTAACGAGAAATTGCAGGGCACCCTGTGGACAGATAAAAGCCACTTTTTTTTACCCCCGTTACAACACACACACAATGCTGCAAGCCAGGAAGCTTCGATGGAGGGGGATGAGCAGGTCCTGATGAAGGGTCTCGGCCTGAAATGTCTCTTTATCTCCCTCCGTAGACGCTGCCTGACCTGCTGAGTTCCTCCAGCACTTTGCCTGTGTTGCTCTAGATTTCCAGAACGTGCAGCATCTCTTGCATTTATTATTTTTTTTTTGTTAAGTGCATCAGGACATCCCGGACAAGGATTATGTAAATGCAAGAGTTTTTTCTAAACCTTCCTGTCTCCATTGGTGAAACTTTCCTGACAGGTCACACAAGGTGTATGTCTGTTGCAAAGTCCAAGCAGAACAGTTACCAGGTAAAGGAACTCTGGCGAAGGGTGAAGCAAGCTGATCTTTAACGAGACCATCACAAAATGATTCCGTAATCAGTTTGTTTTAAAGAAAGGCCAATTTTGCAACCAACCCAATTCTCTTGCTTTTTCTGGGGAATTAACTGTGGCAGAGAGAAGAGAAGGAGATGTTGGGGTACCATGGATATCAGGAGACTCTGAATGGCAGAGTTGGGTGGTGCTGGCTAAGATGGGTCCAGACAAGGTGTAAACAGGAGAAGAGAGAAAGTTGGATCTGGGTTGGCGATCTGATCGTCACTAAATCTGATCCCAATGATGTCAAGCTTTTCAAGGTCAGTACAGAAATGTTATAGCAATGATCTTGATGCACGCTTCCCACTGTTTCATGGTTCACTGCCCAGACTGTGGAATAGAAGGAACTCCTTGAAAGTGTTTTCACAGGTAGATTGGGTCGGAGAGACCTTTTCAAACATTGGCCTTCAAAATCGAAGTTTAGAGTACAAGAGTATGATGTTATGTTGAAGTTGTATGAGACATTGGTGAGGCTTAATTTGGAGTATTGTGTTCAGTTCTGGTCAGCGAACATATCAATAAGATTGAAAGAGTGTAGAGAAAATTTACAGAGGTTTTGCTGGGACTTGAGGACCTGAATGATAGGGACAGGCTGAATAGGTTAGGACTTTATTCCACAGAGCGTAAGAGATTTGATAGAGGGTATAGATAGGGTAAATGTGAGCAATTTTTTACCACTCAGTTTGGGTGAGACTAGAACTAGAGGTCACAGGTTAAGAGTGAAAGGTGAAATATGTAAGGGGAACCTGAGGAGGAACTTTTTCACTCGGAGGGTGGTGTGAGTGTAGAACGAGCTGCCAATGGAATTTCAGGCAACACACATCAAAGTTGCTGGTGAACGCAGCAGGCCAGGCAGCATCTCTAGGAAGAGGTGCAGTCAACGTTTCAGACCGAGACCCTTCGTCAGGACTAACTGAAGGAAGAGCTAGTAAGAGATTTGAAAGTGGGAGGGGGAGGGGGAGATCCAAAATGATAGGAGAAGACAGGAGGGGGAGGGATGGAGCCAAGAGCTGGACAGGTGATTGGCAAAAGGGATATGAGAGGATCATGGGACAGGAGGCCCAGGGAGAAAGAAAAGGGGGAGGGGGAAGCCCAGAGGATGGGCAAGGGGACAGAGGGAGAAAAAGGAGAGAGAGAAAAAGAATGTGTGTATATAAATAAATAATGGATGGGGTACGGGGGGGGGGAGGTGGGGCATTATCAGAAGTTAGAGAAGTCAATGTTCATGCCATCAGGTTGGAGGCTACCCAGACGGAATATAAGGTGTTGTTCCTCCAACTTGAGTGTGGCTTCATCTTTACAGTAGAGGAGGCCATGGATAGACATATCAGAATGGGAATGGGACGTGGAATTAAAGCGTGTGGCCACTGGGAGATCCTGCTTTCTCTGGCGGACAGAGCGTAGGTGTTCACCGAAACAGTCTCCCAGTCTGTGACGGGTCTCGCCAATATATAGAAGGCCACATCGGGAGCACCGGATGCAGTATATCACCCCAGCTGACTCACAGGTGAAGTGTCGCCTCACCTGGAAGGACTGTCTGGGGCCCTGAATGGTGGTGAGGGAGAAAGTGTAAGGGCATGTGTAGCACTTGTTCCACTTACAAGGATAAGTGCCAGGAGGGAGATCGGTGGGGAGGGATGGGGGGGACGAATGGACAAGGGAGTCGCGTAGGGAGCGATCCCTGCGGAAAACAGGGGGGGAGGGAAAGATGTGCTCTTTCCCTCAATGGAATTGGTAGATTTGTGTTCGATTAAAATAAGCTGGGATAAGTACACGGACCGGTAGGGTAAGAAGAGCTATGGTCCAAATGCGGGTAGATGGGACTGGGCAGAATACCAGTTTGGCATGGCTTCGATGGGCCGAATGGCCTGTTTCTGTGCTGTAATGTTTTATGACTCTATGCCTGTCTTCAGTCAGCAAGCACCCAGATACCAGTTACCGTTATCCAGGTCCAATTGACTGACAATCTTCTGCATCTAATCCTTTCCCCAGCACCAGCCTCTCTGACCCTGGACCCGAGCACCGCCCACCCGTTGCTCATCCTGTCCGACGACCGCACCAGCGTCAAGCTGGTAGACAAGGCCCGCTCAATGTCGGAAGGCTTGGAAGCATCCGACCGCGAGCCAAGTGTCCTGGCTGCCATGGGATTCTCGTCGGGGCGCCACTACTGGGAGGTGCACGTGGGTAACAAGACGACGTGGGATCTGGGTGTGGTCAAAGACGTCATTCGAAAGCGCGGCTCCAGGTCAGCGCAGGACACCGGATACTGGGTCTTGACCTTGAAGAATGGGAGTGAATATTGGCTTTCCACTGCTACGCCCACTCGCATTTCCGTCAGCTCCAAACCCAAGAAGGTTGGGATCTATCTGGACTATGAAGGTGGACAGTTGTCCTTCTATAACGCGAGCAACATGAATCCCCTCTTCACATTCATTGACAATTTCACGGGCAAAGTGTACCCTTACTTCAGTCCTGGGACAAACGAGGACAGGAAAAACTCCGAGCCTCTAACTATCGTTCAGTTCAAAAACCATTAACAGCCACTCACCAATCACTGTTTAAGCCTTCGGCGCTGTTTTACCTGCTGGTGTTTCTGTGTGATAATCCCAAACCTAAAATCATTCAGTTTCTGCGCTCCAGGCTCCACCACTGTTTTTGTCCCCCCACCCCAGCTCTCCCTTCTCCCTCCCAGCTCACGCACACCCTCCTGACACGAGAGGAGTCGGAGCTGTTTTGCTTGGCTCCCGTCTCCACCTGCAGTCATGCCTGCTGGTGAATCTGTGAGGCAGGGGTTCCCAGCCCTTTCTGTGCCACGGAGCCCTACCATTGACTGAGGGGTCTGTGGACCAGAGGTTGGGAACCCCCTGCTCTAAGGGGTGGGAGTGTGCAGCCCTGTGTAACCACTGTAAATCCGGCCACCAGTTCCCTTTAACCGGGGGGGGGGGTGGTTGTGGGTGGTGATGGTCTGCAGGTCCTGAACGGGGGCACGAACCCTGCCGCAGTGAAGCAGGTTCAGGGTGACCATGTGAAGGACTGCGGGTTGGGAGGCTCTTGTTTGGATGACAGAGGCGCGATGGGCCAAATAGCCCATCTTGCAAGCACAGCAGAAACTGAAATTGCAGACAAGAACAGCCTGTTTGTGCTATAAGTTGCTGATGTTGCTTAAACTTTGATCTGGTGACAAATCAGAATATAAATACAATAATCAAAACATACAAACATAGAAAACCTACAGCACAATACAGGCCCTTCGGCCCACAAAGATGTGCCAAACATGTCCCTAACTTAGAAATTACTAGGCTTACCCATAGCCGTCTATTATTCTAAGCTCCATGTACCTATCCAAAAGTCTCTTAAAAGACCCTATCCACCTTAAAAATCAACCTTAAAAATCCCCCCAAGTCTGGCAATAGCTTCAACTAAGACCTGGATTCCTTAAGCCTGTGTGAAATTCAAATCTCCACTTTTCCTGGTGTTTCATGTAAAAGTTCATGCACCGTGACAAGTTCTGGGTGAGATTCAGAACTCCACGCTCTTGTCGTAAGACTGGGGACTCGATTGCGAGAAGGAATAAACAATTCACCCAGGTCTTCAAGAGGGGGTTTCGTGGAGAGGAGGGAAAACTGGGAGGACAAGACTGGTGGGAAATCTGCGGCTTCCGCCAGAGAACTAGTCGGAATGTTACTTGGAGAAGTTGGGTGGAAATGCTCCCTCTGGACTTATAACAAATGTACAATTGCACAAATGGAGGACCCTGGGATGAAAAGCAGGGACAGGCTGAACACAGTGAGAAGACACCACACTAGCATGGCAGTCAGCTCGAGCTGTCAGAGCTCGGAGTACAATTCCAGCATCCTCTGTGAGAAATCCTTCCATTCAGCATCCTCCGGGTGCTGCAGTATTCTCCCACAGTCGGAAGATGTGCCTGTTGGTCATTGTAAGTTGTCCTGTGATTAGGATGGGATTAAATGAGTGGGATGATGGATGATGTGGCTCGATGGGCCGTAAGTGCCTGTTCCGCACTGTTCTTTTGTTATGTACCTCACAAAGGCGATTGTGGTCTTTCATGGCAAATCTTTATATAGAAGTGGTTTGCCATTGCCGCCTTCTGGGCAGTGTCTTTACAAGATAGGTGACCCCAGCCATTAACAATGCTCTTTAGGGATTGTCTGCCTGGCGCCTGTGGTCACATAACCAGGACTTGTGGTCTGCACTGGCAGCTCATATGACCATCCACTGTCCGATCCTTCAGCTTCACGTGACCCTGATCGGGGGGGCTAAGCAAGTGCTACACCTTGCCCACGGGTGACCTGCGGACTAGCGGAGGGAAGGAGTGCCTTACAGCTCATTTGCTACAGATGTATCTCCACACCACCGCCCATCTAAACCAAATAAAAAGAAGATGGGCGAATCGGTTGAGAAGGAAGAGAAAAAGAAAAACGAGAGTAAAAGGACAGAGAGGGAAAGATGTGAGGAAGACCTGGGACATAAAGGGAGAATGGTGCATAGACGGGACTGGGAGTGGTGGCGGGGAGGTAGGGGGTGTAGTTCTAGTGTCACAGACTGAGAAAAGGCTCTACAGTCCAGCTTCCGTCAGCACCGTTAGATCCCCGAGGCAGCTCTCCCCCAGATCCAGCGCTCTGTGGCCAGATCGCGGCGTGTCCTGTGTGTCATATTTATTCTTACACATTCCATTACTCCCATTTATTTGTTAGAACATGGAACAGTACAGCCCTGAAACAGGCCATTCAGCCCACAATGTTATGCTGAGCCCCTAAGTTAGTAACCACATGGACAACTAAACTAATCCCTTCTATACTTTATACTTTATAGTTGCCAGACAATTGATACTAGAGCATACAATCATCACAGCGATATTTGATTCTGCTCTTCGTGCTCCCTGGAGTACAAATTGATAGTAAATATTAAAAATTTAAATTAAATTATACATCATAAATCGAAAATAGAAAAGGGAAAGTAAGTTAGTGCAAAAAAACCGAGGCAGGTCCGGATATTTGGAGGGTACGGCCCAGATCCGGGTCAGGATCCGTTCAGCAGTCTTATCACAGTGTCCACAAAATGTCCACATCATGTCCACATCCTTCCATTTTCCTCATATTCATGTTCTTGTCTAAATGTCTCTTAAAAATCCCTAATGTATCTCCCTCTGTCACACCCCAGACAGCGTGCTCCGGGTACCCACCACTCTCTTAAAAAAAAACTTGCCCCTCACATCTCCTTTGAAGTTGCCCCCTCTCACCTTCAATGTAATCCCTCTGGTATTAGACATTTCAACCCTGGAAACAGATACTCCCTGTCTACTCCATCTATATCTCTGATAATATTATAAACCCCTGTCAGATCTCCCTCCAGCCTTCATGTTCAGTTATTCCAAACATCGTTGACCTAATATTCCCCCCCACCCAATGCAACCCCCACACTACCCTGACCTTATATTCCCCCACCCAATGCAACCCCCACACTACCTGACCCTATATTCCCCCCACCCAATGCAACCCCCACACTACCCTGACCTTATATTCCCCCCCACCCAATGCAACCCCCACACTACCCTGACCTTATATTGCCCCCCCACCCAATGCAACCCCCACACTACCCTGACCCTATATTCCCCCCACCCAATGCAACCCCCACACTACCCTGACCCTATATTCCCCCCACCCAATGCAACCTCCACACTACCCTGACCTTATAGCCCCCCCACCCAATGCAACCCCCACACTACCCTGACCCTATATTCCCCCCACCCAATGCAACCCCCACACTACCCTGACCTTATATTCCCCCCACCCAGTGCAACCCCCACACTACCCTGACCCTATATTCCCCCCACCCAATGCAACCCCCACACTACCCTGACCCTATATTCCCCCCACCCAATGCAACCTCCACACTACCCTGACCTTATATTGCCCCCCCACCCAATGCAACCCCCACACTACCCTGACCCTATATTCCCCCCACCCAATGCAACCCCCACACTACCCTGACCTTATATTCCCCCCACCCAGTGCAACCCCCACACTACCCTGACCTTATATTCCCCCCCACCCAATGCAACCCCCACACTTTCCCTGACCTTATATTCCCCCCCCCACCCAATGCAACCCCCACACTACCCTGACCTTCTATCCCCCCCACCCAATGCAACCCCCACACTACCCTGACCTTATATTCCCCCCCCACCCAATGCAACCCCCACACTACCCTGACCTTCTATCCCCCCCACCCAATGCAACCCCCACACTACCCTGACCCTATATTCCCCCCACCCAATGCAACCCCCACACTACCCTGACCTTATATTCCCCCCCCCCACCCAATGCAACCCCCACACTACCCGGACTGGTCTCTGTTTGCCACCTGTGAGTCCAGTCACTACCCAGACTGGTCTCTGCTTGCCACCTGTGAGCCCAGTCAGAGGGCCAAGCCATCGATATTGGCTGTCCTCGATGTGAACCGCAGCTGAAGTCCATTTCACCACGATAGTCTGAGTTAAATCACCATCCGGCGGTGCAGTGGCATCAGCACTGGGCTTGGAAGCAGTGTCCCCATGCACGCTTTCCATCTGTGCTGGGTTGAGTGTCAAGCTAGCAACTCATCCTCAGCTCGTGAAAAATAGTCAAATGCCACGGGAATGGCAAAAATGCTGATTCACCACAGGACGCGGAAGGGAACGATTCTGGATTGAGGGAGCCTACGTGTAACATTTAACAGTCCATGTAAAACACTGACCCCAATGGAACCTCTCCCCCACACAGTTCATTCAGTCTGGCTTTGCTTTTGCCACTTTCCTTTTACTTTCTCACTTAATCTGCCCTAAATTATCATGCTTCATATGATGAAGCCAACTGGCCTCTCTGGCCATTTATTTTACATTTTCAAAAGATGCTACTGCAGTAAATAAGGATGTGTTCCTTAAAATGATGACATTTTCCCCATAAGCATCGATCTTCTGGTCCCCAGCACCATAGTTGGGACCAGAGAGACAATCAGAGTATCACTGTTGCAAGGTAACCATGGAGATCCTGAACCAGGACTCTTAATTGAACACTAGAGAGCTATTATCATCGGTAGTGGACCTTCATCATCACCAATAGACAATTATCATCTCCAGTGGCTCTCCATCATCACCAGTGGACATCTACCATCACCAATGGACATTTATGATCACCAGTGGACCTTCATCATCACCAATAAACATTTATCATCACCAAAAGACGTTTATCAAAACCAATAAAACTTTATCATCCCTAACAGACCTTCATCATCACCAGTGGACCTTTATCATCATCAATAGACATTTATCATCACCAGCAGACGTTTATCATCACCAATGGACCTTCATCATCGCTAGTGGACTTTCATCATCACTATAACAATTAACAATTACACCACGGAAACAGGCCATCTAGGCCCTTCTAGTCCGTGCCGAAAAGTGGATACTATTGGACATTTATCATCACCAGTGGACTTCCATCATCACCAATAGACATTTATCATCACCAATAGACATTTATCATCACTAGTGGACATTATCATCACCAGTGGACCTTTATCATCGCCTGTGAACCCTTTTTGTCACCAATGAACTCTTTTCTTTGTTATTTTCATGTCCTTCACGATGAAGTGAAAAATATTTATTTTGTTGGCTTTCCCAAAATTTACTTTATATTACTTGTGACAATTACCTCTTCCATTTTATGCAAAAATCCTCTGTCCCAGTGATTTGTTGTGAATCTATCCTTTTTACCTCCCCCGTTGTGGTCATGACATCCAGCTAGACTCCTAACCCTTTTTATGCATGGAACAATACCATTAAGCAAGGGTCCATGGACCCCTGATTGGGAGCCCCTTGGCAAGAGGGAGGGGAGAGTCAGTGTGTGTGGTGGGGGGGGGTGGGGATAAGGGGTTGTAGAATCTAAATCAATTTCTTAGGACTGCGACAACCCTGAACGTTCATGAATGCTTGAAACTGAATGAATTTCCAAATAGCTGCTTTGGCAGAATCATACCTCATCTTATCTGAAATGGCCAGCCTTTAACTTAAAGGTATTTACTCCATCTAACTCTGCATTTTGAAGACCCTATCATCAAAATATCACTCCCCACCCCAACTAACCCTCCTGCCAAATGCCAGCTTCAGAAGTCAGAAACAGAGTCAGAATCAGGTTTAATATCTCTGACAAATGTCGTACAATTTGTGTACTGCATAAAATATACTGAGTTAAAATAAATACCTAGTTTGTGAAATAAATAATTCAGAAAGAGAGCAAAATCGTGATGTAGTGTTAAATGGGTTCATTGTCCATTCAGAAATCAGATAGTGGAATGGAAGAAACTGTTCCTGAATCATTGGCTGTGTCTTCAGGCTCCTATACCTCCTCCTTCATGGTTACAATAAGAAGAGGGCATGTTCTGGGTAGTGAGGGTCCTTAATGCTGGAGACCACATTTTTGGATGCTGCCTTTTGAGGATGTCCTCGATGGTGGGGAGGCTAGTGACCATGATAGAGCTGGCCATTTAAAACCCTCCCACTGTCCATCTGCATGAACCCTCACACCACCTCAGCTGGCCTCTCCTGTTGGACTAACAACATCATCATTAGCCATCTTCTATAGGCATCCGTTAGTCTCGTGAGAACATGGATTTGCACCTTGGAAGGTTTCCTGGGCAAGGTTGTATGGAAGACAGTTGCCCATGCTGCAAGTCCCTCCCTCTCCATGCCACTGATGTTGTCCAAGGGAAGGGCATTAGGACCCATACAGCTTGGCACTGGTGTTGTCACAGAGCAATGTGTGGTTAAGTGCCTTGCTCAAGGACACAACACACTGCCTCAGCCAAGGCTTGAACTAGCAACCTTCAGATCACTAGACAAATGCCTTAACCACTTAGCCACGCACCAATTTAGGAAACATTTAAGGTAAATCCACTGGGGATCATACTTTAATAAGATGTTGAACCTCATCCTTTGAAATAAAAATTATCTGTGTCTTCTGTCCATTGTCAATGAAGAGCTTCTACCTGTGAGGTGTACGGCAATAAGGAGTAGACAAATCAATAAAGGGGCCATTGTGGATAAGACATTATTTTTGCATTGGGATAAACAATATAACAGGGTGGATCTGGGAGCAATTTTAATCTATCTTGTTCTTTTCACTGTTCCCTCTAAGCTGCGGGAGTGTGCGACCACACAGTAACTGAAATGCTCCCGTGTACATAGCCTTTGCCGCCGCACAGCTGGAATAAAGACATGAGAAAGAGTTTACGAAACATGAAGTATTTTTCTTTGTTGTACTGTATTTCATTATTCCCTTCAGTTAATAAATAAAATCAAAACTATTGATTTTTCAGTTTTCATTCTAAATGTTCATAGTGTGCATTACTAAAGGAAAAAAAAAACACATTTAAAGTGACGCACAGATTTCAGGCCGTGTAAAAATTTCCTGCTCAGTGCAATGGTTGGTCCGTGAAGCTGTAAAAGAAAGTTAGAGAGAATGCTGTTTGGGATATTGATAGGATGTCGTAAACCATTGCTTCATTTTAAGAGGAAAGTCATGCCCCAATAAGAACGAACGCCTACACTTCAGGGCTCCAAAGCAGAATATTTCCCCTAACAAACATGAGTATTCAATCATAATATCTCACTATTTACGGTTAGAAAGATGGTTTTTTGCCGTAAGGATTGACATGGACATCAGGCGGATTTCCACAGGAAATATGCTTTTGCACCTGCGGGTGTATTTTATACAGAATAGCAAGGCACAGAACAAATTTAAAATGTAGAAATCCAGAATGTCACAACTAAAAGGATCGTCATTATTACCATGAGGACAGTAACAGTAATGGAATCATCTGTCTCTGTTTCTCACAGTTTATGACAAATGGATATTTTCACAGTCCAACTATCTGCTTGTGACTGTACTGAAAGCAATAAAAGATATTCTGCTGTAACATTATCAGATGTGATTAAACATTTCGAAGGAGTCTGAGAGTCTGAGTGGGAGTGCCGAGAAAGATATTTTTGAAATTTTTGTTATTTTTTTTCCTCCAACGGCTTTCTGAGAGGCGGGACTGCGCAGGCGTGTGACGTCGGGCTGTGCAGCGCGGCAGATTTAGAAGGAACAAAGCCTCATAGAGCGGGCAGCGTAGTTTGCGGGTGGCGGAGTGAGCCGGGAGCAGAGTGAAGGCTTAAGGGCTTCGGCTCAACGGGCTAAGGCGGAAGCGGGCGAGGCGAGGAAGGTTTGACATTCATTTTCTGCTGTTATTTGAGGAGAGGGGCATTATGACTGTGAGGGCAGTTTGCTGTTCTCGGTGTCGGATGTGGGAGGCCCTGGAGTCTCCAAGCCTCCCGGACGTCTACATCTGCGCCAAGTGCATCGAGATGCAGCTCCTAAGGGACCGCGTTACGGAACTGGAGCTGCAGCTCGATGACCTTCGTCTGGTCAGGGAGAGTGAGGAGGTGATAGAGAGGAGTGGAAGGCAGGTGGTCACGCTGGGGCCACGGGAGGCAGACAAGTGGGTCACGGTTAGGAGGGGGAAGGGGAAAAGTCAGGTGATGGGGAGTACCCCGGTGGCTGTGCCCCTTAACAACAGGTACTCCTGTTTGAGTACTGTTGGGGGGGACAGCTTACCCAGGGGAAGCGACAGTGGCCATGCCTCCGGCACAGAGTCTGGCCCTGTAGCTCAGAAGGGTAGGGCAAGGAAGAGGAGGGCAGTTGTGATAGGGGACTCGATAGTAAGGGGGTCAGATAGGCGATTCTGTGGACGCAGTCCAGAGACCCGGATGGTAGTTTGCCTCCCTGGTGCCAGGGTCCAGGATATTTCTGATCGTGTCCAAGATATCCTGAAGTGGGAGGGTGAGGAGCCAGAGGTCGTGGTACATATAGGTACCAATGACATAGGTAGGAAAAGGGATGAGGTCCTGAAAGGAGAATATAGGGAGCGAGGAAGGGAGTTGAGAAAAAGGACCGCAAAGGTAGTAATCTCGGGATTACTGCCTGTGCTACGCGACAGTGAGAGTAGGAATGTGATGAGGTGGAGGATAAATGCGTGGCTGAGGGATTGGAGCAGGGGGCAGGGATTCAAGTTTTTGGATCATTGGGAACTCTTTTGGCGCAGGTGTGACCTGTACAAAAAGGACGGGTTACACTTGAATCCTAGGGGGACCAATATCCTGGCAGGGAGATTAGCGGGGGCTACTGAGGTGACTTTAAACTAGAATGGTTGGGGGGTGGGAATCAAATTAAAGAGGCTAGGCGTGAGGAGATTAGTTCACAACAGAGGGATGGGAACCAGTGCAGAGAGACAGAGGGGTGTAAAGTGAGGGTAGAAGCAAAAAATACAAAGGAAAAAAGTAAAAGTGGCAGGCCGACAAATCCAGGGCAAGCATTAAAAAGGGCCACTTTTCAACATAATTGTATAAGGGCTAAGAGAGTTGTAAAAGAGCGCCTGAAGGCTTTCTGTGTCAATGCAAGGAGCATTCGTAATAAGGCGGATGAATTGAAAGTGCAGATTGTTATTAATGATTATGATATAGTTGGGATCACAGAGACATGGCTCCAGGGTGACCAGGGATGGGAGCTCAACGTTCAGGGATATTCAATATTCAGGAGGGATAGACATGAAGGAAGGGGAGGTGGGGTGGCGTTGCTGGTTAAAGAAGAGATTAACGCAATAGAAAGGGAGGACATAAGCCGGGAAGATGTGGAATCGATATGGGTAGAGCTGCGTAACACCAAGGGGCAGAAGACGCTGGTGGGAGTTGTGTACAGGCCACCTAACAGTAGTAGTGAGGTCGGAGATGGTATTAAACAGGAAATTAGAAATGTGTGCCATAAAGGAACAGCAGTTATAATGGGTGACTTCAATCTACATGTAGACTGGGTGAACCAAATTGGTAAAGGTGCTGAGGAAGAGGATTTCTTGGAAAGTATGCGGGATGGTTTTTTGAACCAACATGTCGAGGAACCAACTAGAGAGCAGGCTATTCTGGACTGGGTTTTGAGCAATGAGGAAGGGTTAATTAGCGATCTTGTTGTGAGAGGCCCCTTGGGTAAGAGTGACCATAATATGGTGGAATTCTTCATTAAGATGGAGAGTGACATAGTTAATTCAGAAACAAAGGTTCTGAACTTAAAGAGGGGTGACTTTGAAGGTATGAGACGTGAATTAGCTAAGACAGAGTGGCAAATGACACTTAAAGGATTGACGGTGGATATGCAATGGGAAGCATTTAAAGGTTGCATGGATGAACTACAACAATTGTTCATCCCAGTTTGGCAAAAGAATAAATCAAGGAAGGTAGTGCACCCGTGGCTGACAAGAGAAATTAGGGATAGTATCAATTCCAAAGAAGAAGCATACAAATTAACCAGAGAAAGTGGCTCACCTGAGGACTGGGAGAAATTCAGAGTTCAGCAGAGGAGGACAAAGGGCTTAATTAGGAAGGGGAAAAAGATTATGAGAGAAAACTGGCGGGGAACATAAAAACGGACTGTAAAATCTTTTATAGATATGTAAAAAGGAAAAGACTGGTAAAAACAAATGTAGGTCCCCTGCAGACAGAAACAGGTGAATTGATTATGGGGAGCAAGGACATGGCAGAACAATTGAATAATTACTTTGGTTCTGTCTTCACTAAGGAGGACATAAATAATCTTCCAGAAATAGTAAGGGACAGAGGGTCCAGTGAGATGGAGGAACTGAGCGAAATACATGTTAGTAGGGAAGTGGTGTTAGGTAAATTGAAGGGATTGAAGGCAGATAAATCCCCAGGGCCAGATGGTCTGCATCCCAGAGTGCTTAAAGAAGTAGCCCAAGAAATAGTGGATGCATTAGTGATAATTTTTCAAAACTCGTTAGATTCTGGACTAGTTCCTGAGGATTGGAGGGTGGCTAATGTAACCCCACTTTTTAAAAAAGGAGGGAGAGAGAAACCGGGGAATTATAGACCGGTTAGCCTAACGTTGGTGGTGGGGAAACTGCTGGAGTCAGTTATCAAGGATGTGATAACAGCACATTTGGAAAGCGGTGAAATGATCGGACAAAGTCAGCATGGATTTGTGAAAGGAAAATCATGTCTGACGAATCTCATAGAATTTTTTGAGGATGTAGCTAGTAGAGTGGATAGGGGGAGAACCAGTGGATGTGGTATATTTGGATTTTCAAAAGGCTTTTGACAAGGTCCCACACAGGAGATTAGTGTGCAAACTTAAAGCACACGGTATTGGGGGTAAGGTATTGGTGTGGGTGGAGAATTGGTTAGCAGACAGGAAGCAAAGAGTGGGAATAAATGGGACCTTTTCAGAATGGCAGGTGGTGACTAGTGGGGTACCGCAAGGCTCAGTGCTGGGACCCCAGTTGTTTACAATATATATTAATGACTTGGATGAGGGAATTAAATGCAGCATCTCCAAGTTTGCGGATGACACGAAGCTGGGTGGCAGTGTTAGCAGTGAGGAGGATGCTAAGAGGATGCAGGGTGACTTGGATAGGTTGGGTGAGTGGGCAAATTCATGGCAGATGCAATTTAATGTGGATAAGTGTGAAGTTATCCACTTTGGTGGCAAAAATAGGAAAACAGATTATTATCTGAATGGTGGCCGATTAGGAAAAGGGGAGGTGCAACGAGACCTGGGTGTCATTATACACCAGTCATTGAAAGTGGGCATGCAGGTACAGCAGGCGGTGAAAAAGGCGAATGGTATGCTGGCATTTATAGCGAGAGGATTCGAGTACAGGAGCAGGGAGGTACTACTGCAGTTGTACAAGGCCTTGGTGAGACCACACCTGGAGTATTGTATGCAGTTTTGGTCCCCTAATCTGAGGAAAGACATCTTTGCCATAGAGGGAGTACAAAGAAGGTTCACCAGATTGATTCCTGGGATGGCAGGACTTTCATATGATGAAAGACTGGATGAATTGGGCTTGTACTCGTTGGAATTTAGAAGATTGAGGGGGGATTTGATTGAAACATATAAGATCCTAAAGGGATTGGACAGGCTGGATGCAGGAAGATTGTTCCCGATGTTGGGGAAGTCCAGAACGAGGGGTCACAGTTTGAGGATAGAGGGGAAGCCTTTTAGGACCGAGATTAGGAAAAACTTCTTCACACAGAGAGTGGTGAATCTGTGGAATTCTCTGCCACAGGAAACTGTTGAGGCCAGTTCATTGGCTATATTTAAGAGGGAGTTAGATATGGCCCTTGTGGCTACAGGGGTCAGGGGGTATGGAGGGAAGGCTGGGGCAGGGTTCTGAGTTGGATGATCAGCCATGATCATAATAAATGGCGGTGCAGGCTCGAAGGGCCGAATGACCTACTCCTGCACCTATTTTCTATGTTTCTATTTGTCTGGAAGATTTTCTTCCCCACTTTGTTTTCAGGAAAATCAAAGTCACTTCAGTAAGGTGGTTTATGAGTCTGCGACTGAAAACAATACATATGGAAATCTTGCATTGTGTCCTCAGCATTTTTCAGTGGGATGGCGAATCGCCAGAAGTCATGGTCCATATAGTTACCCATGACATTGGAAGGATGAATAATGAGGTTATGCATAGTGAGTTCAGGGAGTTTGGTGCTAAGTTAAAGGACAGGACCACCAGGGTTGTGATCTTAGGATTGCTACCCATACCACATGCTAGTGAAGTCAGAACTAGGAAGATTATACAGTTTAATACGTGGCTAAGGAGTTGGTGTAGGAGGGAGGGCATAAGAATTTTGGATCATTGGGCTCCTTCCAGGGAAGGTGGGACCTGTACAGAAGGGACAGTTTGCATCTGAACTGGAGGGGGAATAATATCCTGGCAGGGAGGTTTGTTAATGCTGCACAGTGGAGTTTAAACTGGAGTTGTAGGGGGATGGGAACCAGAGTAGCAGAACAGTTCGTGGAGAGGTTGTGGAGGCAGATGTTGGTAAGACCTCAGACAAAGTTAGGAATCAAAAGGTTGAGCATGGTGTAACTAGGGTCCTGAGTTGTGTATATTTCAATGCAAAAAGTATCATAGGACTAGGACTGCTGAGGGATCTGACAGGGTAGGATTTGTGAGTGTGGTCTGGAATGGTTTCACAAGCAACGTGCAGATGCTCGACTAGAGAAGGGGTCACACTTGACCTCCTCTCAGGAAATGAGCCTGGGCAAGTGGTTGACATGTCAGTGGCGGGGTCGGGCGGGGGGGGGGGCAGTTCAGGACCAGTGAGCATCTTTCTGTTAGATATAAAATAGCTACGAATAGTCAGTCTTGGAAAGGCAGTGTCCATTATTAAGTACCTCCAGCACCCAGGGCATGCCCTTTTCTCACTGTTACCATCAGGTTGGAGGTACAGAAGCCTGAAGGCACACACTCAGTGATTCAAGAACAGCTTCTTCCCCAGTGCCATCCGATTCCTAAATGGACATTGAAGCTTTCGACACTACCTCACTTTTTAAAAAATATACAATATTTCTGTTTTTGCACATTTTAAAATAATCTATTCAATATACGTAATTGATTTACTTGTTTATTTATTATTATGCTTTATTATTTTTCTCTCTCTCTCTGCTAGATGATGTATTGTATTGAACTGCTGCTGCTAAGTTAACAAATTTCACAACGCATGCCGGTGATGATAAATCTGATTCTGATTCTGAAATACTTGTGGACATCCTGAACTGGAGCAAGGGGAGATGTTAATAACAATGACTGATTTATAGACACTTCTCATGCAGACGAGGTAGTTCAAAGTGGTTTACAATGGGGCAAAAGTACAAACGTGAAAATAGAAGACATAAAGAAGTTAGTTAAAAGCAAGGTTAAATAAATAGATTTTGAGCTGGCGTTTATAACTGTCACTGAGTCTGCATCCCTTATCGCTCTAGGTATTGAATTCCACAGTTTAGGAGGATTGTTCAAAAAAGTTTAAAAATTATTATGTATTGCAGTGTACTGCTGCCACAGAACAACAAACTTCATGAGAGGACGGGACGGGGTAGAAGTCAGAATAAGATGTGAGGGTGGAAGGAGGACAGTCTGGCAGGTGATAGGTGAAGCCAGGTGAGTAGGGGAAGGAGATAAGTAGGAAGCTGGGAGGAGATTGGTGGAATAGGTAAGGGGCTGGAGAGGAGGGTGGACAGTGGGAGAAAGGGAAGGAGGAGGGGCACCACGGGGAGGTGATGGGGTAAAAGGTCGGAGTGGGGAACAGAAGAAGAGGAAAGGGGGAGGGAAAATTACCGGAAAGAGAAATCAAAGTTAAAGCCATCAGGTGGGAGGCTAATCTGAGTTGTTGCTCCTCCATCCTGAGAATGAATGACGAGAAGGCCGTGGACCGACATGACGATGGGGATTGGGATTAAAATGGTTGGCTACCGGGAACCGGGCGCACTTCACCGGGAGGGCAAGCTCGACAGTATATGAGCATGTCGAGATCCACAGCAATACGTACGGCCGTTTTTTTTATTGGGCCATGTTGCGTGTCAGGGACAATATTGTAGCCGTGGCCTGTGCAATGTCGCAGTTCAATCGGCGTTGGTGTGTGGTCACCGCTTGCCAGGAAAGATGTTGCACTGCAGTTGACGCAAGGACATCTGTTAAACAAAGTATTTCTTTATCCATTCTCAGAATATTCAAACTTGAAAGCACATTCCGATCCTTGCGAGGAGCTGCACGGAACGTTCACCATCTTCACGGTGACAATGCAACTTTGTCGCCGCGTTCCCGGTACAGAGGAGCTGGCCCTGAATTGTTACATTGTTAATTGAACCTTGAGGATCGGAACTTCGGGTTCAGAGGAAACAAAGTATCTGTATGTATCCCATCACTGGATCTATTCTCGAAACAGAATGTCCTGCGCGCTCAGAACACACGCAACATTTGTCAATTCCTTGTTGCGACTCCGGGTTCGCCTCCGTCTGCCGAAGGCTGCGGTCGCCTTGAAATTTCTGGTGACTTTACACTGGACGTCCAGACCCCTCGGAGACAGTCGTCATCTTCCAAACCCGGCCACTGTCGCGTCTCTCCTCCACCGCCAACGGAGATCTCTTCTCCAGGGAGTCAGGTTCATAAAGAAGTCAACCGTTCGGCCCCTCGACTTCGTTGCTCCCTTCATCAGGATGAGGACTGACTGACCCAAATCTCAGCCCCATCCTCCTACCCTCCATTCTATTGGACCTGTGTCGGCCTCTTCTCCAGATCTCGGGGGAGACAACTGAAAAAGATTCGCCGTAACACCACAGGAGAAGAATTACCCCATTTGGCCCTTCGAGTCTCCTCCGTCGTTCCACCATGTCTGATTTATTTCACACCCTGACTAATCAAGAATAAATATAACCAATGACTTGGGCTCCACAGCCGTCTGTGGCAATGAATTCCACAGATTCATCAGGCGCTGGCTAAAGAAATTCTGCCTCATTTTTGTTCAGAATGTATGCCCTTCTATTCCGAGGCCGTGCACTCTCCCGACATAGGAAACACCTGCCCGCACCCACTATATCCAGGCCTCTCAATATTCGATAAGTGCCAATGAGACGCCACACACACACCTCGTTCTTCTAAACGCCAGCGAGTACAGAACTGCGGCGATTAGGCGCGCCCGCTACATGAACCCCCATATGAACAAATTCCACCCCATTGCATTTCAAAGGGACAACCCCCTTGTAGTGAAAATGTCCCCCCCCCACACACACACACACACACCTTGTCATAGATCCGCTCCTGGAGAAGAACCCTCTCCATATTTACTTTGTCCATTTGCTGCCGTGAATCTCCCACAGGGAGAAGGCGGGAGAAAGGGGTGGAGAGGGATAATAAATCAGCCATGATGGAATGGGGAGCCGAATGCTCTAATGTCACTGCTCTCTGTGTGAAAGAAAACTTAAATCTGACCTCCCCCGATAATTTCCTCCAACCACCAAGACACGAGTGTTCAAGGCAGGGTACATTTTTGCAGGTATATCCTAAAATTCCAAAGCAAAAAAAGGCCCCTCGGCCCAACGATTCTAGTCTAACCATCAGATAACCCATTTACACCAGTTCTGTATTTACTTTTATGCTCTGCATCTTCTCATCCCACCCCGCCAGACTCTACCTCCATCCCACCCCACCCCACCCCTACTCTACCTCCGTCCCACCCCACCTCCACTCTACATCCATCCCACCCCACCCCCACTGTACCTCCGTCCCACCCCGTCCCACACTCTACCTCCGTCCCACCCCACCCCCACTGTACCTCCGTCCCACCCCGTCACACACCCTACCTCCGTCCTACCCCGTCCCCACTCTACCTCCACCCCACCCCCACTCTACCTCCCTCCCACCCCACCCCCACTCTACCTCCACTATACCTCCGTCCTACCCCGCCAGACTCTACCTCCATCCCACCCCACCCCCACTCTACCTCCGCCCCACCCCGTTCCACAATCTACGTCCCTCCCACCCCGCCCCCACTATACCTCCGTCCCAACCCACCCCCACTCTACCTCCACTCTACCTCCATCCCACCCCACCCCCACTCTAACTCCGTCCTACCCCGTCCCACACCCTACCTCTGTCCCACCCCACCCCCACTCTACCTCCATCCCACCCCACCCCCACTATACCTCCGTCCCACCCCGTTCCACACTCTACCTCCGTCCCACCCCACCCCCACTCTACCTCCATCCCACCCCACCCCCACTATACCTCCGTCCCACCCCGTTCCACACTCTACCTCCATCCCACCCCACCCCCACCCCCACTCTACCTCCACTCTACCTCCGTCCCACCCCTTCACACTCTCTACCTCCATCCCACCCACCCCCACTGTACCTCCACCCCACCCAGACTCTACCTCCCTCCCACCCCGCCCCCACTCTACCTCCATCCCACCCCCACTCTACCTCCGTCCCACCCCACCCCCACTCCACCTCCACTCTAGCTCCACCCCCACTCTACCTCCACTCTAGCTCCACCCCACCCCACCCCCGCTCTACCTCCGCCCCACCCCGTCACACACTCTACCTCCCTCCCACCCCGCCCCCACTCTACCTCCACCCCGCCCCCACTCTACCTCTGTCCCACCCCGTCACACACTCTACCTCCATCCCACTACCTCCGTCCCACCCCACCCCCAATCTACCTCCACCCCACCCCCACTCTACCTCCGTCCTACCCCGCCCCCACTCTACCTCCATCCCACCCCATTCCACACTCTACCTCCGTCCCAACCCGTCACACACTCTACCTCCCTCCCACCCACCCCCACTCTACCTCCCTCCCACCCCGCCCCCACTTTACCTCCACCCCACCCCCACTCTACCTCCGTCCCACCCCGCCAGACTCTACCTCTGTCCCACCCACCCCCACTCTACCTCCACCCCACCCCCACACTACCTCCGTCCCACCCCACCCAGACTCTACTTCCATCCTACCCCACACAGACTCTACTTCCATCCTACCCCACACAGACTCTACGGGCAATTCACAGCGATCAACCTGCACGTCTTTGGGATGTGGAGGAAACCAAGCCCGGGAATGAAATCCACAAGGGGGACCGTGCAAGTTCCACACACTCCAGTGATCAGTGGCTGAACACGAGATGCTGGAGGTGGCAGCACTACTAGGTGAATCGTTGTGCCAGTTTAGCTGGGCACCTTGCAGCACTACCCGGTGAATCGTGCCAGTTTAGATGGGCACCTTGCAACACTACCAGCTGAATCGTTGTGCCAGTTTAACTGGGCACCTTGCAGCTGGACAATACATTTGGCCTTGGCTGCATCACTGACACAAACTATTAAGTATATAAATGAAGCCCCCCCCCCATTACCTTTAGAAACAGAATCAAAATCAGACTATAGCACCACACCCTCAGAGCAGAATTAGGCCATTCGGACCATCAAGTCTGCTCTGCCATTCCATGATGGCTGATTTATCATCCCCATTCTCCTGCCTTCTCCCTGTAACCTTTGACACTGACGGATCAAGAACATATCAACCTCCACTTTAAATAAACCCAATAACTTGACCTCCACGCTGTCAGTGGCACTGAATTCCACAGATTCACCACATTCTGGCTAAAGAAATTCCTCCTCACTGTTCTAACTGGACATCCCTCTATTCTGAGTCTCTGCCCCCTGGTCCTAGACTCCCCCACTATAGGAAACATCCTCTCCACATCCACTCTATCTGTGCCCTCTGGTCCTAGACTCTCCCACTATAGGAAACATCCTCTCCACATCCACTCTATCTGTGCCCTCTGGTCCTAGACTCTCCCACTATAGGAAACATCCTCTCCACATCCACTCTATCTGTGCCCTCTGGTCCTAGACTCTCCCACTATAGGAAACATCCTCTCCACATCCACTCTATCTGTGCCCTCTGGTCCTAGACTCTCCCACTATAGGAAACATCCTCTCCACATCCACTCTATCTGTGCCCTCTGGTCCTAGACTCTCCCACTATAGGAAACATCCTCTCCACATCCACTCTATCTGTGCCCTCTGGTCCTAGACTCTTCCCACTATAGGAAACATCCTCTCCACATCCACTCTATCTGTGCCCTCTGGTCCTAGACTCTCCCACTATAGGAAACATCCTCTCCACATCCACTCTATCTGTGCCCTCTGGTCCTAGACTCTCCCACTATAGGAAACATCCTCTCCACATCCACTCTATCTGTGCCCTCTGGTCCTAGACTCACCCCACTATAGGAAACATCCTCTCCACATCCACTCTATCTGTGCCCTCTGGTCCTAGACTCTCCCACTGTAGGAAACATCCTCTCCACATCCACTCTGTGTAGACCTTCCAATATTTGATGGGTTTCCATTAGATCCCCCATTCTCCTAAATACTAGACTCCAACACATATTGTAAAATATGTTGTTTTGTAGCAGCAGTACAACCCAGTGCATAAAGTAAGCTATAAATTACATTAAAAATAAGTATTTTAAAATTCAGTAAGTTCAGTAACCCCTCAATCCTCACCACATTCTACAGAAGTTGTATTGAGAGCATCCTGAGCAGCTGTATCACTGCCTGGTTCGGAAATTGCACCATCTCGGATTGCAAGACCCTGCAGCGGATAGTGAGGTCAGCTGAGAAGATCATCGGGGTCTCTCTTCCCACCATTACAGACTTTTACACCACACGCTGCATCCGTAAAGCAAACAGCATTATGAAGGACCCCACACACCCCTCATACAAACTCTTCTCCCTCCTGCCATCTGGCAAAAGGCACCAAAGCATTCGGGCTCTCACGACCAGACTATGTAACAGTTTCTTCCCCCAAGCCATCAGACTCCTCAATACCCAGAGCCTGGACTGACACCAACCTACTGCCCTCTACTGTGCCTATTGTCTTGTTTATTATTTATTGTAATGCCTGCAATGTTTTGTGCACTTTATGCAGTCCTGGGTAGATCCGTAGTCTAGTGTAGTTTTGTGTTGTTTTTTTTACCTAGTTCAATGTAGTTTTTGTATTGTTCATGTAGCACTATGGTCCTGATAAACATTGTCTCGTTTTTACTGTGTACTGCACCAGCAGTTATGGTCGAAATGACAATAAAAAGTGACTTGACTTATGCAAAATATGAGGAAGTGTTGTCCATTGATAAATCTGATGACAGAGGAGAAGAAGCTGTCCCTAAGACGTTGAGTGTGCATTTTTAGGTTTCTGCACCATGAGAAGAGGCCATGTCCTGGGTGAAGGGGGCCATCGTCACCATGTCCTGGGTGAAGGGGGCCATCGTCACCATGTCCTGGGTGAAGGGGCCATCGTCACCATGAGAAGAGGGTATGTCCTGGGTGAAGGGGGCCATCGTCACCATAAGAGACCATGTCCTGGGTGAAGGGGGCCATCGTCACCATGAGAAGAGGGTATGTCCTGGGTGAAGGGGGCCATCGTCACCATGAGAAGAGGGTATGTCTTGGGTGAAGGGGGCCATCGTCACCATGAGAAGAGGGTATGTCCTGGGTGAAGGGGGCCATCGTCACCATAAGAGACCATGTCCTGGGTGAAGGGGGCCATCGTCACCATGAGAAGAGGGTATGTCCTGGGTGAAGGGGGCCATCGTCACCATGAGAAGAGGGTATGTCTTGGGTGAAGGGGGCCATCGTCACCATGAGAAGAGGGTATGTCTTGGGTGAAGGGGGCCATCGTCACCATGAGAAGAGGGTATGTCCTGGGTGAAGGGGGCCATCGTCACCATGAGAAGAGGGTATGTCCTGGGTGAAGGGGCCATCGTCACCATGAGAAGAGGCCATGTCCTGGGTGAAGGGGGCCATCGTCACCATGTCCTGGGTGAAGGGGCCTTGACGATGGATGCCATTTTTCTGAGCCATTACTTTTTCAAGAAATGGAGCTGAGTGCCCATGGAGGAGCTGACTGACTTCACCAGCCTCTGTGCCATTTTCCCACCCTGTGCAGTGGCCCCTCTGTCAGCAATTATGATGGATAAGGCCATAAGACATAGGCCATTCAGCCCATCGAGTCCTCTGCCATTCTATGATGGCTGATGTAACCAGTCAAAATGCTCTCCATGGTACGTCTGGAGAAATTTGCTGGCGTCTTTGGTAACAATGAAATACAGCCACTGTCACGTCATCTTTGTAATTCCATTGTTATACTGGGCCCAGCCCAACTCCAATGTAACCGGCGTGATCTCCCGCAACCAAGGTGTGAACCAGTTCAATCCCTGGTTCCGAACGAAGCCAGTGGTTTTGACAGTGAGCAGCTGCCACGAGTGGTTGATTTGCTCCAAGTTCCCGGCTGATATCTAGTCAGATATTAGAACTGTGCTAGCCGGTTTCTGGTGATCTCCACTGCCACAACATCCGATGATGCATAGAGGAGGCAATTGTATTAGGTTATTGTGAATCACTTCAGCATCAGGGTCCAACAGGCTGGGTGAATGCTGGGGAGGGGTGTGTATGTGAGTGTGTGTGTGTGTGTGTGTGTGTGTGTCAGAGAGTGAGAGAGAGAGATAGAGAAACAAGGAGAAATGAAGAGAGACCGAGAAGAGGAGATAGACACATAGAGATGGAGAGAGACAGAGAGAGAGGAGTTAGAAAGACAGATACAGAGAGGTGCAGTAGCTAGAGAGAGGGAAATGATAAAGAGACATAGAGAGAGAGAGATACAGAGATGAAGGCAGACAGCTAAAGAGAGAGCTATTGAGAGAGAAAGATATATATATATATATATATATATATATATATATATATAAAGAGAGAGAGAGAGATGGAGACAGAAAGACATCATGATAGAGATAGATGGATAAATAGATTGGTTGACTGATTAATTGATTGAGTGACAGATAGACTAACCCTCACATTTTCTCTTGCAACACTTAAAATGCTGGAGGAATTCAGTAGGTCAGACAGCATCTATGGGAAAGAGTAAACAGTCAACGTTTTGGGCTGAGGCTCTTCAGCAGTCCTGTTTTTAAATTTTTTTTAAAATTTTCTCTCCGTCTCTTGAAGTTCTCACATTTTATTGTTTTACAACATTGAATCAAAGTGGATTTAATTTGGCTTTTTTTGACACTGATCAACAGAAAAACTCTTTCATGTCAAAGTGAAAAAACATCTCTGCAAAGTTATCTAACACAAAATAATTGATTGCATAAGTATTCACCCCCTTTAATATGACACACCAAATCATCACTGGTGCAGCCAGTTGGGTTTAGAAGTCACATAATTAGTTAAATGGAGATCACCTGTGTGCAGTCAAGGTGTTTCAACTGATTGTAGTAAAAATACGCTTGTATCTGGAAGGTTGAACTGCTGGTGAGTCAGTATCCTGGCAAAAAATACACCATGAGGACAAAGAATACTCCAAGCAACTCCGTAAAAAGGTTATTGAAAAGCACAAGTCAGGAGATGGACACAAAAAAATGTCCAAGTCACTGAATATCCCTCGGAGTACAGTGAAGTCAGTCATCAAGAAATGGAAAGAACATGGCACAGTTGTAAATCTGCCTAGAGCAGGCCGTCCTCAAAAATTGAGTGACCGTGCAAGAAGGGGACTACTGAGGGAGGTCACCAAGAGACCTATGACAGCTCTGGAGGAGTTACAAGCTTCAGTGGCTGAGATGGCAGAAACTGCACATACAACAACTGTTGCCCGGGTACTTCACCAGTCACAGCTTTATGGGAGAGTAGCAAAGAGAAAGCCACTGTTGAAAAAAGCTCACATGATATCTTGGCTTGAGTTTGCCAGAAGGCATGCGGGAGACTCTGAAGTCAGCTGGAAGAAGGTTCTATGGTCTGATGAAACCAAAACTGAGCTTTTTGGCCATCAGACTAAATGCTGTTTGGCATAAGCCAAAAACTGCACATCCTCAAAAACACACCATTACTACCTGAAGCATGGTGGTGACTGCATCATGCTGTGGGGATGCTTCACTGCAACAGGCCCTGGAAGGCTTGTGAAGTTAGAGGGATAAGTGAACATAGCAAAATACAGGGAAATTCTGGAGGAAAACTTGATGCAGTCTGCAAAGAACTGCAACTTGGCGGAAGATTTGTTTTCCAGCAAGACGATGAACCCAAAAATAAAGCCAAAGCTACACAGGAATGACTTAAAAACAGCAAAGTTAATGTCCTGGAGTGGCCAAGTCAGAATCCAGACCTCAATCCAATTGAGAATTCGTGGCTGGACTTGAAAAGGCTGTTCACTCACAATCACCATGTAATCTGACAGAGCTTGAGCAGTTTTGTAAAGAAGAATGGGGAAAAATTGCAGTGTCCAGATGTGCAAAGCTGATAGAGACCTATCCTCACAGACTCAAGGCTGTAATTGCTACCAAAGGTACATCTACTAAATACTGACTTGAAGGGGGTGAATCAATTATTATGTGTTTAATAATTGTAATTAATTTACACCAATTTGAAGAAAGAAACTTTTATATGAAGGAGTCTTTTCTGTTTATCGGTGGCATGAAATCCATATTAAATCCACTGTGATTCAATGCTGTAAAACAATAAAACATGAATACTTCCTGGGGGGGGGGGTGGAATATGAATACTTTTTTATAGGCACTGTACTCATGTACGGAATAATCTGTCTGGATGCTATGAAAACAAAAGTTGCTGCCTGACCAGCTGAGTTCTGTCAGGTGTGTGTGTGTGTTTTGTGTGTGTATGTGTGTGTATGTGTGTGTGTGAGACCCATCACCTGGTCTCACCTATCACCTTCCATCTTGTCCTCTTACCTCTTTTCCTCACCTGCCTATCACCTCCCCCGGTACTCTTCCTTCTTCCCTCTCTCCTCAATTCCACTCTCCTCTCCTATCAGATTCTTTCTTCTCCAGTCCTTTGCCTTTTTCACCTATCACCCAGCATCTCACTTCCTCCCCTCTGCCACCCCCCTGGTTTCATCTGTCACGTTCTAGCTTGTCCTCCTCCCCCTCTCCCCACTTTTTTATTCTGGCATCTGCCCCTTTTCCTTTCTAGTCTTGATGAAGAATCGCGGCCCAAGACGTCGGTTGTCTATTCTCTCCATAGTGGCTGCCTGACACTGTTCCCTCTAAGCTGCGTGGCCGCACCGTGACTGAAATGCTCCCACGCACATAGCCTTTGTTGTGCTGCAGCTGGAATTTTCTTTTATAAAATGTTTATTAAAACGCCGCTCATTTTTCAGGCCGTGTAAAAATATCCTGCTCAGAGCAAAGGTTGGTCGGCGCAGCTGTAAAGAAAAATAGAGGGAACGTTGTTACCTGACCTGCTGAGTTCCTTCGGCATTTTGTGTGTGTTACTCTGGATTTCCAGCATCTGCAGAAACTCTTGTGTTTTTAACTTTTCACAATAATAAACCAATTCCAAGTTCAATTAGAGAAGCAGGGAAGAAATATTGTGTCCCAGTAACGGCGGTTCCGAAGCTGGTGGACAACCCGTCTGAATCTTCTTTGAGCGAACTCTGCAGGCTGTCTGGACGGAGAGCGATGAACGCGGAGTTTCCCAGTACCACCCGGAATCCGTAGTAATAAAACAAAACAATGCTACGCAAAAATATGATACTCATAATGTTTCATTCGTACCAATTTTATTTTATGTAATGTTCTGTTATAAATTTTACACATGCCAGTCACAAGAGGAATTGACGGGGTTCCAAACGCCGACTGTTCGCTAACAATCCACCCCTCCCACCACCTCGACTTTACATTTCCTGTTAGAGAGTCACCTTATGTACCGACGCTCCTGCGGCTAGTGTCACTTTATGGACATACAACCAGTCCGTGTATAAAAGCGCTCTTGTGTATTTATTTTTATTGCGTTATTATTATTGTTCTGTTCTTTATTTTATTGTGTTTTTTTGTGCTGGATCGGATCCGGAGTAAAAACTGCTGTGTTCTCCTCTACGCTTGTGCACTAGAAATGACAGTAAATAACCTTGAATTTTGAACGATGCCACGGAAACATTTCTACAAACCAGTTGCTGCTGAATTCACGATTTTCTCGCGCCAAACTGTAAATTAAGAAAATAAAACTTGACTCTTTGAAAAATTTTGAGTGACTTCTCCCGATGGCTCGGGGATGACGGGTTTGGTTACCGAACTAAGCCGACTGCACCAAAATCACGTGCGACCAGTCTCGGGCAGGTAGCCCGGAGCTGGTCCAGAGAAAGTCGCGCGTGTTTGGCGGACAATGGACGCACTTTAGACTGAGGCCGCAGTGGTGCGGCGCAATACCTATTGTGTATCAAACGTCTCAATGTGTATTCTTATTTGTGTGTTTGTTTAGAGCAGGGCTCCCAACCGCTTTTTATGCCATGCAACCGAGGGGTCCGTGAACCCCAGGTTGGGTTAGAGATACAGCTCGGAATAGGCGCTTCCAACAGGCACCACCCAGCGACCCGAATATTTAACCCTGGCCTAATCACAGGAAAATTGACAATGACCAATGAACCTACTAACAGGTACGTCTCTGGACTGTGGGAGGAAACGGGAGCACCCAGAGGAAACCCACACGTTCAGGGGGTTTAACGTATAAACCCTTCACAGAGAGGGCGCCGGACCCGAACTCCGAACTCGGGAACGCCCGCGCTGTGATAGTGTCGCGCGAACTGTTAAAAGGGTGCCGGGGGTGTCGGCCTGAGGGCCATCGTTGACCACTTGTCCTGAAATGCCCTTCCACGGGGTGACGGGTTTGCACGCTGACACAGGCGCTCCCAGAGGACCGTCTGCGAGTCCAGGCTCACGACCGCAGTTCTGAAGGAAAAAACACACTTTTCCATTGGGGGAACACTCGTCTGAGCACTGGGGACATCAACTGATCGCACTTACAGGTAACCTCACATCGAACAGTACAGGCCCCTCCGCCGAAAATGTTGTGTCGGCATTTTAACCCACTCTAAAATCAATCTTACTCTTCCCTCCCACATTTTTCTATCATCCATGTGTCTAAATGCTTCAAATGCCGCTGATGTATCTGCCCCTGCTCGCGAGTTCAACGCACGCAACACTGTGTAAAAAAAAAATCTCCTCTGACATTCCCCCCGATAGTTTCCTCCAATCACCTTAAAATTACGCCCTTTGAACTAGCAATTTCCGCCTGGGGAAAAAGTCTCTGGCTGTCCATTCGATCTATGCCTTATCATCTTGTACACCTCAAACAAGTCACCTCGTATCCTCCTTCACTCCGCAGAAACGTTCGAACTCGCTCAGAGGACACGGTCTCTAATCCACCATCATCCTATCCCACAAGAGGGCAATTCATCAAGTCTTGGTTGGAAAAGGAAATTGGCCCAGTAAGTCCTACACAACGCCATTTAACGGCGGCTGCTGCCGGCGAGAGTGTCTCTGTATGCACAATTACAACATTGTCATTCACCTACACCAGGCTTATGGTTTGAAGTGGAGCGCCGGATTGGAACTGAACAAAGGTAGGACTCGGGCCAGCGCTTCAATTACACTCATTTCCACACGTCGCACCCTCATCAGGGTGGGAATAAAGGGTTCCTATTCTGATTGGTTGCCGGTTACTAGTGGTGCTCCGCAGGGGTCGGTGTTGGGGCCGCTTCTTTTTACGATGTATATCGATGATTTGGATTATGGATTAAATGGTTTTGTGGCTAAATTTGCGGATGACACCAAGATAGGTGGAGGAGCAGGAAATGTTGAAGAAACGGAAAGGTTGCAGAGAGACTTAGTCAGTTTAGGAGAGTGGGCAAAGAAATGGCAGATGAGATACAACGTTGACAAATGTACAGTTGTACATTTTGGAAGAAGAAATAATCGGGCAGATTATTATTTAGATGGGGAGAAAATTCAAAAATCGGAAGTGCAAAGGGACTTGGGGGTCCTCGTGCAGGATACCCTAAAGGTTAATCACCAAGTTGGATCGGCGGTAAGGAAAGCGAATGCTATGTTGGCATTCATTTCAAGAGGAATAGTGTATAAGAGTAAGGAGGTGTTGATGAGGCTCTATGGGGCATTAGTGAGACCTCATTTGAAATACTGTGTGCAGTTTTGGGCCCCCTATCCTAGAAAGGATGTACTGATGTTGGAGAGAGTTCAGAGAAGATTTACGAGGATGATTCCTGGAATGCAGGGGCTAACATATGAGAAGCGTCTGTCGGCTCTTGGATTGTATTCATTAGAGTATAGAAGAATGAGAGGGGATCTCATAGAAACATTTCGAATGTTGAAAGGGTTGGACAGAGTAGATGTGGAAAGGTTGTTTCCCTTGGTGGGTGAGTCTAGGACAAGAGGCCATAGTCTTAGAATTAGAGGGTACCCAGTTAAAACAGAGATGAGGAGAATTTTTTTTAGCCAGAGAGTCGTGGATTTGTGGAATTCGTTGCCACATACAGCTGTGGAGGCCCGATCATTGAGGGTGTTTAAGGAGGAGATTGACAGGTATCTAATTAGTCAGGGTATCAAGGGATATGGGGAAAAAGCCGGAAACTGGAACTAGATGGGTGAATAGTTTAGCTCATGGGGGAGCTGCGGAGCAGGCTCGATGGGCCGAATGGCCTACTTCTGCTCCTTTGTCTTGTGATCTTGTGACCACGCGCTCCTGTACATTGAACGGACGGACGGACGGACATGCACACACACACACAACCATCTCTCCCTCTCTCTCTCACACACACCTCAGACATAACGGCAACTACAAAAGACAAATAGCAGCAGCTGGTATAAAACACACTGCTGGTCGGGTAGCATCTGTGGAGAGAGAGAGACAGAGTTAACACGTAGGTCGATGCACGTTTCAATTTGCCGAAGGGCGGTGGAAGTTACAGGGGAGATATCTGTGGTAGGGTGGAGACTGAGAGAGAACGGGGGACAGAAATGGTGGGGGGAGAGTCCTTGTGAAGGGCGGTGACTGACTTCGTTCTATTCATCGTGACATTTGACTGGGAGGACTTTCATCGGTTCCGAATTTTCCCCATCGTCATTAATCCCCGGGCTGAAGTAAGGAAAAAGTCTCTCTGAAAAGGTGTCAATGAAAGTGTACAGGTGAGTCATATTGTCCACGTTGTAAAAGGACACCTGTCCAGCATCATAGTCCAGGTAGACGCCAACTGCCTTGGGTCTCACCATTACATTCAGGCGTGTCCTCGGCACCGTTGTCGCTTTGTACTCATTACCATTTCGGAGCCAGACAATCCAATAGCCAGCCTCCGGCGTGGCGGTGGTGTGCCCCTTCCGGCCGATGGATTCCTTGACCACTCCCACGTCCCACTCAGTCTTGCTGCCCACCTGCACCTCCCAGTAGTGCCTGCCGGACGAGAAGGCCTCCAACCCCAGCACGCACACACAGGTGTCAAACCTCTCGGGGTTGTCGGGAACTTCCTGCTTCACGTCGCCGTAGGACACGACCGTCAGATCGTCGGACAGCCGGAGGCGAGGGTGCGCCGTGTTGGGGTTCAGCGTCAGGTAGGCTGGCACTGACAGAGAGCAAAACAAAAGCCAAAAGTCAGAGCGTACTCCTTCCACCCGCTGCTCTCGATTAACTTGCGGACCGTTCTTTATATCAGCCGATGAGCCGCACTGCCCAGCAATCCCCCGGTGTAGTCCTCGCCCAATCACAGGACAATTGTCAATGGTGTCTTTGGACTGTGGGAGGAACCGAGACACCCAGAGGAAACCCACACGGTTACGGGGAGAACGTACAAACTCCTTACAGGCAGGGCAGGAATTGAACCCGGGTTGCCTGTACTGTAAAGCGTTGTGCTAACCACTACACTACTGTGCCCCCTATCCTAATCACAGGGCAATTCACAATGACAAATTAACCCACTAACCAGTATGTCTTCGGACTGTCGGAGGAAATCCACATGCTCACGTCAAGCACAGGTAAACTCTTAATGGAGGACAGACGTCGGAATTCAGCTGTGCACTCTGACATCGCAAGCTGTGATCGTGCATGTATACCACTACGCTATACCAATCCTCCCTATCTATTCTTCTACATTAGATCGTATCAAAATGTAATTTATCACATTTTATTTCCAAATCCTAGAAATAATAGAGTGGCCACAATGGTTATTAATGTTGGGATCTACCTATCAAGGGGCTAGTCCATCATTTAGCGCACTGTTCCCTCTAAGATGCGTGGCAGGGAAGTAACTGAAATGCTTCCATGCACATAACCTTTGTGACTGCACAGCTGGAGTTTTCTTTTATAAATTAATATAATCTTCAAATTATGCTGATATAATTTTGAAATCTATGCTGTAAAATAGCCTGTAATTAATTCACTTAATTAATACCATCTATAAATTTTGTAAATAATAAATGTACAACCTTTTCTTTGAAACATCTTGGGTTTCAAGGTGTTTACATTGTCAGTGTTTCAAGTTACAATACTGTTGCAAATTGTAACAACAAACACAGAATGGAAGTTGGTAGCTCATTGTTACTAAACCACCGGCCAATGAACGCTGAAGCTGTCTACTGTTGCTGTTGTGCCTGTCAGTTGTGTTGACATTGTTCACTTCTGTTGTGAGCTGTGGTTCGTGTTTGTTTGATGTGCATATTGCTAAAATAAACATTTAAAGTGCTGTACAGTTTTCAGGCCATTAAAAGATTCCGCAATGGTTGGAACCTGCAGCTGTAAATAAAAATGAGAGGGAACAGTGATAAAGAGGTACACGTGTCACCTTTGGCACTAGTGAAACGCACACCCCCTCCCACCCCCATCCCGTCCCCCAGCCCTCACTGCCCATAACTGATGGAGCACTCTGCTGGTCGCAGACCAGATGATGCGGGCTGATGTAAGTTTGAGGGAATGTTTGATAATGAGGTGCAAGGTACACGTCAACTTTTGCAGTGAACTCTGCACCCTCGGCTGGCAACCACTGCCCCTGCTGGAGGAGCCCACTGCTGGCCACGGACCAGATGACGTGGGGGTGACAAGACTGCCCCGGGACCAGGCTGATCTTGGAGTGACTGCATTTTCATCAGAGGTGACAGCTCTACCCGCCCAAACAAGGTCGGTGGACGGGACTGAACCTTCTCCCACACTCTGCCCTCGTATGCTGTTACATGAGAGGAGTGCAAGGCACCATGCCACAACATTCAATTGGCGATGATACAACCAGCCCCCTGTGTTACTCAGAGTAGAGACCAGACTGAATGGTAAGGTGAAATTATTACAGCACCCTTCTGACCCAGTGAGTCAGGGCAGGCAAGAAACTTGATGCCAAGGAACTCAGTACACCAGATGCAAGGGAGGAAGCTTCTGACGGGGACCTGGGGGTCGGCCCGTTAATTGATTGCTGTGAATTGTCCGTAGGGTGTGGGTGGGATGGGACAGGATGGAGTAGAATCTGGAAGGGGGAGGGGGGAGAAGTGAGAAGATGCAGAGCATAAAAGTAAATATAGGACTGGGTGATTGGATGGCCAGACTAGACTTGTCGGGCCGAAGGGCCTGTTTCTGCTTTCGAATCTAGGCTACCCCTGCAAAAGTGTACCCTGCCTTGAATTTACCAACATGAGGGGGCATAACTTTAAGGTGATTGGAGGAGGGTACAGGGGGAATGTCAGAGGTGGGGCTGTTTTTACAGAGAGTGGTGAGTACATTGGATCTGCTGCCAAAGGCAGATACATTAGGGACATTTAAGAAACTCTCAGACAGGAGCATGGATGAGAGGAAAATATGGGGTTACATACTCACACCCACACTACACACAAAATGCTGGAGGAACTCAGCAGGTCAGGCAACATCTATGGAAATGAATAAACTGTTGGCATTTTGGGCTGAGCTCCTTCAGGGCTGGTGAGGGAGGAGGGGTGCAATGCCAGAATGAAAAGGTCGGGGATGGGACAGAGGATAAGCTAGAAGGTGGCAGGTGAAGGGCTGGAATCAAAGCTCCTCTGTGGGGAGGGAAAGGCTGGATGGAGGTCAGACGGCTAAATGGTTGGCACAACATTGTGCTGGTCTGTCCAGTGTACACACTACAGAGTCTGGGTGAGCACCAGCTCAGGGCAAATAATGTTTCATGAAGCAACAAACATGAATCTCCTTCCCACCCTCTCTGGAACTGTGCGCCTCCTTTACCATTCAGAGCTATTGGGCAATTTGCCTGGTCTGCCCCGTCAGTAACAACAATTCATCTGGAATCCGCGACAACAATCTGTCTCCCTCCCCAACTGCGGCAGGGCCTTGGCGAGGCTGGGGGGGGTGTGCACTCCTGCCCATCCCATGCGGTCGGGGAGGGGGGTATCAATGTTTGCCTGGCCTTTGGTGGTGGTCTGTAACCAAGTGCCAGTCCCACCTATGCCCCCAACTCTGCTGCCCAGAGCAGAGTTCAGATCACTGGTTCCTTCAGTGCCTGGGAAGAAAAAGAGACAGGTTAAGGTCTTGGTTAGAGACAGGTCATCTGAAGCTAAGTGAACGTCTCTAAGGTTGAACAAACCCAAGTGAGATGTTTGGAGGCAGGGTCCACAGATCACGTGGCCTAGTGATGGTGGGAACCTTTGGCGTGGTTGGGAAAACCCTAAGAGTAGCAAGGAGTAAACCCAGAAGGAATGGAAAGCTGTGATATGATGAGCTGCTGATTCTTTCGGGTTTAATATCACTGGCATATGTCATTAAACTTATTCTGGGATCTTCCCCTTTCCTTTCCAGTCCGATGAAGGTCTTGGCCTGAAGCATTGACTGTTAATTCACCTCCACAGATGCTGGCTGACCTGCAGAGTTCCTCCAGCATTGTGTGTGTGTGTTGTCCTTGTCTATTGTCTTGTTCTTCATGAATGTTATGCCTTTGCTCGATTTCAACTTCCCAAGGCTCGCAACTTCACAGGTAAAAAAATATATATATATGTAACTGTAGCATAGAACGGGACAGTACAGATCCTTTGGAACACAGTGTTGTGCCAACATTTTAAACTACCTTAAGTTCAATCTAAACCTTCTCTTCTGCAGAGACTTCTGTTTTTCTATCATCCATGTGGCTGAACGTCCCTACCTCTGACATCCCCTCTATACTTTCCTCCAGTCACCTTAAAATTACGTCCCCTCGTATTGGCCATTTCCACTCTGGGATAAAAAGACTCTGTCCACACAATCAACGCCTCTTATCACCTTGTACACCTCTGTCAAGTCACCTCTCATCCGCCTTCCTTCATACATCCACTTTCTCACCCCTCACCTGTTCTGCAGTTTAAAACTAATTGTTTCTTTGCTTCCCAAACCTGTAAATAAAGTTCATCTTAACCTGATGAATGGGTATCAAAGTTTCTCTCTCCACTCTGTTGCCCGACCCGAGTGGTTCTGGCACCTCCAATTTATTTTTGGGAGTGGCATGACAACAGCGAGGTGAGTACAACGCTTTACAGTGCCAGTGACTCGGGCTCAATTCCGTCGCTGTCTGTAAGGAGATTGGACGTTTTCCCCGCGACCGTGTGGGTTTTCTCCCACGTTCCGTGGACGTACTGGTTAGTAGGTTAAATGGTCACTTTGGCGTACTTGGATAGAGCAGGGCTCACTCAGCCAGATGAGCCTGTTACCGTGCCGTGTCTCTAAATTAAATACAATAAAAATATTTGATCTGGCGTAGTACCATGCCTGGAGATGTGAGTCAGAGATTATTTATCTACTCTCAGAGCAGTCTCTGATTTTGAAAATACATTCAATCTCCTCTCAAAGCATGTCATAATCCAATATAAATATTTTTATATGAAGTACTAACTTGCTGAGAGGATCACAGAGAGCTTGAGGTGTTGTTGAGGATCCCTGCCACCCGTCTCACATTCTTTTTCACCCACTACCGTCAGGAAGGAGGTACAGGAGCATCAGGACCTGGACCACCAGACTGGGTAACAGCTTCTTCCCTCAGACTGTGAAACTAATGAATACCCTGCCACCACCGAGCACAGTCAGCTGTTTACTGTTTCCCCGCGCTGTGCACGGTATACATTTTGAATTATATTTTATTAACTTATGTTCAACAGGTAGATGACAGCATCATCAACTCCAATGTGCTCCAGGTAAGCAAACTGCAGGGGATCGAGGACTGATCGGATCAGGGGTCAGAGGTGAGCCAGGACCAGCCTCTCCAGGGTCTGCATGATGTGTGAGGTCAGGGCCACTGGACAGTGGTCAGTCAAGACTGTCAGTTGGCCTTTCTTGGGTACTGGGTCCAGACATGATGTTTTCCACACCGTCAGGACCCTTTCCAGGCTGAGACTGAAAATGCTCCGGAGAAGTCCACACAGCAGCTCAGCACACTCCCTCAGGATCTTGGGGTTCACACCATCCGGGCTCCCAAAGCTTTGCCATGTCTGAGTTTCTCCAGAACCCCTCTCCCCTGCTCAGTAGAGAAGGTGAGTCCATGATGACTGGGGAGTTGGTGGAAGGTGGGGACTGGGGAAGGTGAAGATCGGGACGATAGCAGTTGGTATGTGGAGGTGTGGGTACTAGGTTCAGGGTAAGGAGAGGACGTATACAGTGATAGCCCATATTGTTCATCCAAGAAATTAAGAGGAATAGATAGAGTGGATAGCCAGCGCCTCTTCCCCAGGGCACCATTGCTCAATACAAGAGGACGTGGCTTTAAGGTAAGGGGTGGGAAGTTCAAGGGGGATATTAGAGGAAAGTTTTTTACTCAGAGAGTGGTTGGTGCGTGGAATGCACTGCCTGAGTCAGTGGTGGAGGCAGATACACTAGTGAAGTTTAAGAGACTACTAGACAGGTATATGGAGGAATTTAAGGTGGGGGGTTATATGGGAGGCAGAGTTTGAGGGTCAGCACAACATTGTGGGCTGAAGGGCCTGTACTGTGCTGTACTATTCTATATTCATGTGGGTGAACGGGAGTGGAGAGGAGGGAGGAGGGGAGGCATCGGTGCTGAGGGAACATCTGGTACCCGTACACCTGGTCTGGTGTGCTGAGGGGGGTGTGAACAGGAGGACAATTGTCAAACCTGGTTTAACTCATTAGCCCATTCACGGCTGCGTTGCGAGGCTCTGAGCTAGGTGGTGGGGGCATGTCTCCATGTACCTGTGGTAAATAACTCTGAATCTGACAGAACAGTCTCCAGTTGTCTGGGCTAAACTTGAATCAATGAAGGATGCTCGACAGGCTTGAATACTATCACCTCTTCTAAAGTTCAGTCGGGTCATAGGTGACAACAGGCCTTCACTTCCAGGTGACGTCAATGCCCTCTGTGTTTGCTATGACGGAGGACTCATCGGGAATTCTCACACTCCCCGATGATGCCACGATCCCAGTCTGTGACGTTGGTGCATGTGCAGCCTTTGGGAGGGTAAACCCTGGATCAGCTGGGTTCTTGGTTCCCATCGCTGGACTGCTCCCACATCCTATGGAGTCACTTCCAAGGATTCTTCATCTCAAGTTCTCAATATTTAATTATTATTATTTCTTTTTGTATTTGACCAGTTTGTTGTCTTTTGCACACCGGCTGAACGGCCAAGCTGCTGTGGTCTTTTATCGATTCTATTCTGGTTGTTATTCTATTCTGGATCCACCATGTATGCCCACAACAAATTGAATCCCAGGGTGACTTTGATAATAAATTTAAACTTGAACTTTGAACTTGAAGTGCTGCTGCGGCAAATCTTGAAAACCTCTGCGTTACCCTGCAGGTCCATTTGATTGATGCCCCCATTACCCACAGAACACGGTCACTTCCTCGGCCAACAGCAGTGCATGCCGACGACAAGATCTGTGGCAAAGGACCACTCAAACCCGGCAGCACAGTGAGGCACTGTACATGCCCTGCCATCCCAACCCACCACCCCCTTACAGGCTCTCCTCCCAGTTACCCATAGAGTCAAAGAAAACTACAGCACCCAAACAGGCCCTTCGGCCCATCTACTCTGTGCCAGACCATTAACACTACCTAGTCCCATTGACCTGCATCCGGCCCACAGCCCTCCATACCCCTCCTGTCCATCTAATTTTTTCTTAACTGGTGAAATCGAACCCCCATCCACCACTTCCACTAGCAGCTTGTTCCGCACTCTCACCACCGTCTGAGTGAAGAAGTTAGACCATAAGATATAGGAGCAGAAGTAGGCCAACCAGCCCATCGAGTCTACTCCGCCATTCAACCATGAACTGATCCAATTATTCCAGTCATCCCCACTCCTCTGACCTTCTCCCCATACCCTTTGATGCCCTGGATAATCAAGAACCTATCTATCGCTGCCTTAAATACACCCAATGACTTGGCCTCCACACCCGCTCGTGGCAACAAATTCCACAGATTTACCACCCTCTGACAAAAGTAATTTCTCCGCATCTCAGTTCTAAATGGACGTCCTTCAATCCTGAAGTTGAGCCTTCTTATTCTAGAATCCCCTACCATGGGAAATAACTTTGCCATATCTAATCTGTTCCGGCCTCTTAACATTTGGAATGTTTCTATGAGATCTCCCCGTCATTCTCCTGAACTCCAAGGAATACAGCCCAAGAGCTGCCAGACATTCCTCATACAGTAACCCTTTTATTCCTGGAATCATTCTTGTGAATCTTCTCTGAACCCTCTCCAATGTCAGTATATACTTTCTAAAATAAGGAGCCCAAAACTGCACACAATACTTTGTGTGGTCTCATGAGTGCCTTATAAAGACTCAATATCACATCCCTGCTCTTATATTCTATACCCTCTAGAAATGAATACCAACAATGCATTCGCCATCTTCACAACCGACTCAACCTGGAGGTTAGCTTTTAGGGTATCCTGCACAAGGACTCCCAAGTCCCTTTGCATTTCTGCATTTTGATATTCTCTGCCCATCTAAATAATAGTCTGCCTATTTATTTCTTCCACCAAAGTGCATGACCATACACTTTCCAACATTGTATTTCATTTGCCACTTCATTGCCCAATTCCCCTAAACTATCTAAGTCTCTCAGCAGGCTCTCTGTTTCCTCAACACTACCGGCTCCTTGACCTATCTTTGTATCATTGGCAAATTTAGCCACAAATCCATTAATCCCATAGTCCAAATCATTGACATACATCGTAAAAAACAGCAGTCCCAACACCGACCCCTGTGGAACTCCACTGGTAATCGGCAGCCAGCCAGAATAGGATCCCTTTATTCCCATTCTCAATTTTCTGCCAACCAGCTAATGATCCACCTCTCAGCTTCCCCATAAGTGTTTCACTTTTTGTGTAGTTGTCATTCCACCCACCCTCAGTGGAAAGAGCCTGCTTGCAGTGACCCTACCTATACCCTAAACTTTGTATACAGTACCTTTATCAAATCTCCCCTCAGTTACCGTTGGACACAGGAGTACATTCAGCCAGAGACCCATTCTACCGGGATGCAGCACTGAGCGTCATAGGAAGTCATTCCTGCCTGTGGCCATCAAACTTTGCAGCTCCTCCCTTGGAGGGTCGGACACCCTGGGCCAATAGGCTGGTCCTGGACTTATTTCCATCTGGCATGGTTTATATATTATTATTTGATTGTTTGTGGTTTTGTATTGCTGTGTTTGTACTCTGTTCTTGGTTGGTGCAACTGTAACGAAAACTAATTTCCCTTGGGATCAATAAAGTATGACTATCTATCTATCTAATTTTCTATGTTCCAGGCAATAAAGTCCCAAACTGTTAAATATTTCCTTACAACTCAGGTCCTCAAGTCCTGGCAAAATCCTTGTAAATTTTCTCTGAACTCTTTCAGTCTTTCTTACATCTTTCCTGCAGGTAGTTGACTAAAATTTCACACTATACTCCAGATAGGACTCACCATTGCCTTAGCCATCTTCAAAATATTATTTCATCTTATGCAACTTCAACATAACATCATCTTCCAGAAGATACTGTTTCTTCATCGCCACTGTGCCCAAATCCTGAACTCACTCTCCTGTCACAATTTTCTGATCAGAAGGGCAGCAGATATCTAGGCAGCTGCTCTCTGCCATCTCTCAAGGGTAACTAAGGATGCGCGATAAATGCTGGCGTTGGCAGTGATGTCTTCAACCATAAATCATGAGAAGTCAAATTTCCAGCTTCTCTTGAAGTTATGGTGCTGGTGGGTGGGCAGTGAGACACGTTGGCACAGCATTTAACTCAGCACAGGGCATTCTCAAGTTCAGAGTTCAATTCTGGTGCAATCTATATGGAACTCCCTTGGGATACATGGATCTAAAGACATGCCGGAGAATAAATTAATCGTTCATTGAAAATTGTCTGTGATTATCCATGTAGGATCCCACCCACCCAACTCATGGCAGTTACTTTCTCAAAGCAGTAAGACTACTGAACACCTCCACCCGCTAACCCATCCCTCCACACCCCCGAACACCACCACTTTATCGTTTTCTGTCAGGACTCACCTTATGCACAGATGTCATTTTATGGGCATACAATCAATCGATGTCTACTTTACATTTTTAAAGTCTGTCCCGAGCCTTGTAGCCCATCAGGCCGGTGCTCATGCCGGTTTCCGTGGCGTGAAGCGACCGAGAGTACGTGACTCCCCTCCCCGGATAGGACGCCAGTCTATCACGAGGTTAACCCCCAGCGTTTCTGCCGGTACCCGTTCTCAGCTGGGTAGGCTGGAGCATTGTGTGGTTAAGTGCCTTGCTCAAGGACACACATGCTGCCTCAGCCGAGGCTCGAACCCATGACCTTCAGATCACTAGTCCAACGCCCTAACCACTTGGCCACGCGCCACACATTTACATTTATTGAGTCTTTTTATTACTATTGTGTTCTTTATCTTATTTTGGTGTTGCACAGTATCTGGAGTAACATTTATTTCATTCTCGTTTATACTTGTGCACCGGAAACGACATTGAACAACCTTGAATGTTGATTAGGCTAGGGTGGGTTTCTGGATGGTGCAGCTTGTTCGGCCAAAGGGCCTGTTCTGCACTGAATCACAAAATAAATATAAATAAAATGGTTCCTGACCACAATCCGTGTTGAAGACTTGCCGCAGTGTTTAATCAAATGGATATAAAAACTTCCTTACCGGGATTAATAACATCTATAACTTGTTTCCAAACTCTATATTGCAGAGGTCCTTGGAATGAACTGACAGGTAGGTTTTCTTCCAATATCGTTGGCTGGTAACCGTCTTCAGTACTGGTGTGAATACAAGATAGGTGAGATTAGCGGATGAAGTGCTCCCATCTGTCACTTAATTTTTGCCGGTCCAGTTTCAGCGGAGAAAATGCCATACCTTCTGACATCCAGAGGAGCCTCCTGGAGGGAAAATAAAACTGGCATTTAGTGGCGGTGAAGAAAGGCGCAGCCTTATGTAAAACCAGAAGACATAGGAGAAGAATTAGGCCATTCAGCCCATCGGTCTGTTCCACCACTCTATCATGACTGATTTATTATCCCTCTCCCCCCACCTTTGCCTCGAAACCTTTGACACTCTGACTAATCAAGAACTTACCACCCTCCACTTCAAATACACCCTATGACTTGTCCTCCAAAACTGTCCGTGGCAATGAATTCCACAGATCCACTACCGTCTGGCTGAAGAAATTCCTCATCTCTGTTCTAACCAGATGACCCTCTATTCTGAGTCTGTGCCCTCTAGTCCTAGATTTCTCCATTATTGGAAACATCATATCTACGTCCACTCTATTCAAGTTTGTTTAATGTCATTTCCAGCACACAAGTGTAACAGAGAACAAGATAGTTGTTATTCTGGATCCTACACAGGACAAGAAACACAATAAGATAAGGAAAACAATGATAATAATTTTTTTAAAAAACGCAATAAGTTAGCTTAAACACAGGGACACTAAGCACAGGAGTGTCTGTGCATGAGGTGACTGACGGGAAATGATAAAGTAGTGGAGGTTGGGGGTGTGGAGGGGTGGGTTAGTGGGTGGAGGTGTTGATCAGTCTTACTGCTTGGGGAAAGTCACTGTTTTTGAGTCTGGTGGTCCTGGTGTGGATGCTACGTGACCTCCTCCCTGAAGGGAGTGGGACAACCAGTCCATGAGCAGGGTGGGTGGGATCCTTCATGCTGTTACTGGCCCCTTTCTCTTATCCTGTCCTTGATGGTGGGTAGGCTGGTTCCGGTGATGCATTGGGCAACTGAGTCTACCCATTGTAGAGCCCTCTTGTCTGCTGCAGTGCAGTTTCCATCGATGCAGTGATGCAGCTTGTTAGGATACTCTCTACTGCACATCTGTAGAAGGAGCATAAGATATAGGAGCAGGATTAGGCCATTTGGCCCATCCAGTCTGCTCTGCCATTTCATCATGGCCGATCAAATTTTCCTCTCAGCCCCCATCTCCTGCCTTCTCCCCATATCCATTCATGCCTTGACCAGTCAAGAACCTATCAACCTCTACCTTAAATATACATAAAGACTTGGTCTCCACAGGTCTGTGGCAAAGAATTCCACAGGTTCACCACTCTCTGGCGAAAGCAATTCCTCCTCATCTCGATTCTGAATGGACACCCCTCCATTCGGAGGCTGTGTCCTCTGAGCTTGGACTCCCCAACCACAGGAAACATCTTCTCCACATCCACTCTATCAAGGCCTTTCACCATTCGATAGGTTTCAATGAGGTCACCCCTCATTCTTCTGAATTCTAGTGATTACAGGCCCAGAGCCATCAAACGTTCTTCATATGACAGGCTATTCAATCCTGGAATGATTCTGGTGACACGAATATAGGTGTGTGAAGTTCAGCTCTCTCCGGCCTCCTTGGAAGGTAGAGGTGTTGTATCAAACACTTGCGTTTCTGTTGAGCTGGTCATACACCTTACAAGGCGGTTTACGGGAAACGAGGAAGCGCACGCTTCGAATGCAGACACAGTGACCCAACGAGCAGCACTGCCCAGCAACCCACCCATTTAGTACTAGCCTTATCACAGGACAATTTACAATGACCAATTAACCGACTAACCCGAGGAAGGCCAAGCAGTGTATGAGGTGGACGCCCGAATCGAACCCCAAACCCCGATACCCCAAGCTGTACTAGGGCCACGTTAACTGCTACGCAGCCGCGCCACCTGCGTTTCTGCGGGGCCGTCACACCACTGACAAAGTGACTCATGAGAAACGAGGGACCGCACTGCTGGGATGTCAACGATATTGCCAGCGCCTTAAGGAGAGGAAATGCTCTCCCAGTGTTAGTAATTTTCATTAAGCTACACAGTGCCGACTGCCTGGCTCTCCACCTCGCAGCAGCTGCAAAGTGTCTTACAACAGCAACCGCTCGACAGGGAACTGCCGATGGTGTGGCATCCCCCCACCCCACCCCGGGCCCTGCCCATCGGAACTTCAGCCTAGATCTCTCGCTTCTTGCAGTGTCCGCTCAGAGCTCTGCAAACGTACGGACCAAAAATTACTTTGTCTATTGACCAAACATTTTTGACAACGGGACATCCTAAGAAAGAAGCTACCATTAATTCAGTCACTGAATGCTTCAGCTCTGCACAGACCCGTCGGCCCACGATGCTGTGCTAACCTTTTAACGTACTCTAAAATTAATCTAACCCTTCCCACCTATGCAACCCTCTATTTTTTTCTATCATCCACCTATTTATCTTAAGCGTCTCTTAAATGTCCCTAATGTACCTGCCTCTACCATTATATCCTGGGCAGTGCATTCCAAGCACCCGCCACTCTCTGTGTAAAGAATTAACTATGACACTCCCCCCCCATTCTCCAATCTATACCTCAATCAAGTCATCTAATATGCTCCTTATCTCCAAAGAGAAAAGTCCGAGCTCGCTCATCTTTCCTTCATGAAACACTGTCTCCAACCCAGGCAGATTCCCGGTTAATTCTGCCCACACTGCGTACTTCATGTAAGTGTTGGCACGTCGCGGCCCCCCACTGTCCATTTGTACGGAGCTGCCCACAAATGACTCTGCTAACATACGGGGGGTCTGCGCCACCGGTTTCAGCGCAGCACGGCGAGTGGCTAACCTTCAGCATGCTATAGACGTCCTGGTGTTCCAGCCGCCTCTGTATGTTCATCAGCATCTGCTGCGTGCGGCTCAGGTTGTCCTGGATCTTGCGGAGGTTCACCCCCATCCTGGTGAGGATGTCACCCTCCTGCGCCGCGAGGTCGTTGAAGAGGAACTGCTGCTTCTCGTCCAGAGCGCTGCGCATTTTGGAAAACTCTCTCGTCATGTTGCTCTGCAGTTTACTCGACAGGTCCTGTGGGGAGGGAAACAAGGGTCTGTAACCCGCGCCAGATCCGAGCCCTGAACGCACGGTCTTCCACAGATGCTAGAAATCCAGAGCCACGCACGAAGTACTGGAAGAATTCTGCAGGTCAGGCAGCATCTGTGTAAATTAATCAACAGTCAAATCTTCAGACCGAGACTTTTCATCAGAACTGGAAACGAAGGGGGAAGAAGTCAGAATAAGGTGGGGGGGGTGGGGGACAAGGTAAAAGGTGATAGGAGAGGCCAGGTGGGTGGGGGAGGAGCTGTGAGGTGATAAGGAAAAGGGGTGACAAAGAAGGAATCTGATAGGAGAGGAGAGTGGACCATGGGAGAAAGGGAAGGAGAAGGAGGTAGGCAGGCAAGGACAAGAGGTAAGAGGCCAGAGTGGGAAAATGAAGAAGTCCGCAGGGGAAGGGGGAAAAACTACCAGAAGTTAGAGAAATCGATATTCGTGCCATGAGGTTAGAGGCTATCTACACAGAATATAATGCATTCTCTAACCCATTAGAAACATAGAAACATAGAAAATAGGTGCAGGAGTAGGCCATTCGGCCCTTTGAGCCTGCACCGCCATTCAGTATGATCATGGTTGATCATCCAACTCAGAACCCTGTACCTGCCTTCTCTCCACACCCCCTGATCCCTTTAGCCACAAGGGCCTTATCTAACTCCCTCTTAAATATAGCCAATGAACTGGCCTCAACTGTTTCCTGTGGCAGAGAATTCCACAGATTCACCACTCTCTGTGTGAAGAAGTTTTTCCTCATCTTGGTCCTAAAAGGCTTCCCTTTTATCCTCAAACTCTGACTCCTCGTTCTGGACTTCCCCAACATCGGGAACAATCTTCCTACATCTAGCCTGTCCAATCCCTTCAGAATTTTATATGTTTCAATAAGATCCCCCCTCAATTTTCTAAATTCCAGAGAGTATAAGCCTAGTCGATCCAGTCTTTCTTCATATGAAAGTCCTGCCATCCCAGGAATCAATCTGGTGAACCTTCTTTGTACTCCCTCTATGGCAAGAATGTCTTTCCTCAGATTAGGGGACACAATACTCCAGGTGTGGTCTCACCAAGGCCTTGTACAACTGCAGTAGAAGATGTGGCCGTGGACCGACATGAACGCAGGTCAGACCGAAGGTCTGCATGGCAGGACTCTACCTTGATCTCTGTGATCTTCTCTTGTTGCTTAACCTCAAACTCATGGTAGTAACTCCTCTTCTGCTTCAGGGAGTTGAGGTACACCTTCAGTTTACCCTACAAGGACAGCAGAGAAATCAGGGTGATGGGATGTGTGATCGGAATGAACCTGACAATATCAGACTCCAGATTCATTTACCCAATGACAGCAGAGAAATCGGGGTGACGGGATGTGTGATTGGAATGCACCGGACAGGTTTCAGATTTCAGATTCATTTACCCAACGACAGCGGAGAAATCACGGTGATGTGATCTGTGATCGGAATGAACCCGATAGATATCAGATTTCAGACTGATTTCTTCATCACCCACACACGGTGAAATGTTTCATTTGGGTCAGCAGCCAAAACAGGAAGAATATGGGGGCAGCCCGCAAACCTCTATTAGTCGAGACGTTGTGTTGAAAAGTCAGGAAGTTACATTGCAGCTTTATGAAGCATCTGGGGTGCTGCATATGGTTCAGGTCACCCCACTATAGAGAGGATATTGAGGGTGAAGCAGTGTTATCAGGGTGCTGCCTGGTTCAGGGGGTATGTGCTATGAGAGGTCAGACAAAGTTGAGTTGTTTTCTTTGGAGAGCTGAAGGGAAATCTGACAGAGGTTTATAAGCTTGGGGGAGATGCAGATAGACAGTATCTTTTTTCCCAGGGTTGACATGTCTGAAACCAGAAGGTGAGAGGCGGTATGTTCATGTGTAATGTGAGGGGCAAGTTGCTGTTGTTTTTACCCACAGAGCGGTGGGTGCCTGCAGTGTGCTCCCTCGGGTGCTGGCAGAGGCAGATACATCATGGACTTTTTAGGGACATTTAGATAGGCACGTGAATGTGAGGAAGATGGATGGATACGGACATTGTGCAGTCAGGGGATTAGTTTAGTTGGCCATTTTGGTTTCTAATGTTCTGCACAACATTGTGCCTGTTCCTGTGCTATACTGTTCCATGATTTCAGTGTCACCACATCCTCCAGCACCAGCACAGCGTGTTCACAAGGTTCAACAGGACAACAAGCAACAGCAAGACAAAGTTCAAAGTAAATTTATTTTCAGTTCTGTCACCATATACAACAACGAGATTCATTTTCTTGTGGGACGACACAGTAAATCCAGGAAACACAACTGAAGCAATGAAAGTCTGCACCCAATGGGCCAGACAAACAACCAATGTGCAAAGACATATAATAATAATAATAATAATAATAAATATATATAAACAATGAATATTGAGAACAGGATGAACAAGTTCTTGAAAGACAGTCAATAGGTTGTGAGAACTGTTCAGTGATGGGGCAAGTGAAGTTCTCCCCTCTGGTTCAAAAGCCTGATGGCTGAGGGATAATATCTGTTCCTGAACCTGGTGCTGTGAGACCTGGGGCTCCTGTACCCCCAGCCCGACGACAGCAGTGAGAGGAGAGCATGGCCTCAGCGGTGAGGGGTTTCTGATGATGAAGGCTGCTTTCCTGCAACGACACTCCAAGTAGCTGTGTTCACTGGGGGCGAGGGCTTTGCCTGTGACGGACTGGGTCGTACCCGTGCCTTTTCCCACCCTTCCACTGCCAACACGTACACAGGTCTCCAGCCCCAGGACAGGCTGCCTCTGAGCTTCCAACCTCCAAACCCCGGGTGGGTGAGACCGGGGATGCTGGCACCTGATCCCCCTTTGAGAAGGAAGATTGTGGGGTGAATGAGATCAGAGCAGTTGAGTCGGCTGAACTCAGTGGTGGGGCGAGTTGGCAGGACCAGGGACACAGATTTAAACTGAAGGATGAAGATTACAATCTGGGGAGGGTGGAAGTGAGAGTTGAGAAGAAACTTTTCCACCTGGTCTGGGACACGCTCTACACAGATGAGATGGGGAGGAGAGGAGCAGAGGAATTTAATTCCGCCAGGCTTTGAAGGACTGCCATTTTAAAAAAATATATAAAACTACAAAAATTTTTTCACACACAAAATACAAACATCAAGGATTTACAAGACTGTGATCCATTTCAAATTAAAATATGATTACTACCACCTACAAAACATTCAATTCCTGAGGGTGGGGGTGTGGTGGAGGCTCTGTTTTCACTGTACCCATCATGATTCCTTCTCCAAGGACATTTGGGCACAAGAGACAAACATTTGGCTGGGGCAGAACCCTCGACTGCTCACCGCCTAGACCCATGAGTGCTCATCTTGACCAGACCCAACAGCATCCCCCCCCAGAGACCCGTTTCACCCCCTGCCTGCCCCCCAACTCTGTACTGGGTGCTCATATACCCAGATCATGGGGTGAAGTACAACCAAAACTTGAGGAACAGCCCTTTCCGATATGCAAATAGGGGCTGCAACCTCTCACACTTCATACAAATGTGACACACTGACTTCTCCCGGCCACAGAACTGACAAGTGGATGGGGTGCTTGTAGGACTGCCTGTCATTAATGACCCGGTTGGAAGCAATGAACAGATACCTTGTTTTCAATTTTCTGTAGTAGAGGAAATGTATAAAATCTGGGAAAGTTATAGTGTAGAAGGCCATTCAGCCCATCATGTGTGCTAAATTGTTGTAAATAGAAACCTGTCTTATTCCCGGTCCATGGCTCACGGCCCTGCAGGTACGTCAGGACATGTTCCATCTTGGAACAATTTAACTGCCTCCACAGGTGAAGTTGTTCAAGTTCACCTGAAAGTCTCCACACCCCAGTCACCAACCCTCTACTGCGGGAAGCCAACCCCCAAATTCTGAATTTAGCACACCTCAACTTCATGGACTCCTGACAACAAGTGACAGGGGAACATTTCCAGGGCAGCTGGGAAAGATGGAGAAGGGAGCAGACTGTTGGTTCTGGATGACACAAAGAATGTGCGGAACAGAACGAATGGCCTCCTCGTTGTCTCTGTGTCTGTGTCTTGGAACATAGAACAGTACAGGCCCTTCAGCCCACAATGTTGTGCCAACCGTTTTTCCTACACTAAGATATAGAAACATAGAAACATAGAAAATAGGTGCAGGAGTAGGCCATTCGGCCCTTCGAGCCTGCACCGCCATTTATTATGATCATGGCTGATCATCCAACTCAGAACCCAGCCTTCCCTCCATACCCCCTGACCCCTGTAGCCACAAGGGCCATATCTAACTTCCTTTTAAACATAGCTAATGAACTGGCCTCAACAGTTTGCTGTGGCAGAGAATTCCACAGATTCACCACTCTCTGTGTGAAGAAGTTTTTCCTAACCTCGGTCCTAAAAGGCTTCCCCTCTATCCTCAAACTGTGACCCCTCGTTCTAGACCTCCCCAACATCGGGAACAATCTTCCTGCATCTAGCCTGTCCAATCCCTTTAGGATCTTATACGTTTCAATCAGATCCCCCCTCAATCTTCTAAATTCCAACGAGTACAAGCCCAGTTCATCCAGTCTTTCTTCATATGAAAGACCTGCCATCCCAGGAATCAATCTGGTGAACCTTCTTTGTACTCCCTCTATGGCAAAGATGTCTTTCCTCAGATTAGGGGACCAAAACTGCACACAATACTCCAGGTGTGGTCTCACCAAGGCCTTGTACAACTGCAGTAGTACCTCCCTGCTCCTGTACTCGAATCCTCTCGCTATAAATGCCAGCATACCGTTCGCCTTTTTCACCGCCTGCTGTACCTGCATGCCCACTTTCAATGACTGGTGTATAATGACACCCAGGTCTCGTTGCACCTCCCCTTTTCCTAATCGGCCACCATTCAGATAATAATCTGTTTTCCTATTTTTGCCACCAAAGTGGATAACTTCACATTTATCCACATTAAATTGCATCTGCCATGAGTTTGCCCACTCACCCAACCTATCCAAGTCACCCTGCATCCTCTTAGCATCCTCCTCACTGCTAACACTGCCACCCAGCTTCGTGTCATCCGCAAACTTGGAGATGCTGCATTTAATTCCCTCATCCAAGTCATTAATATATATTGTAAACAACTGGGGTCCCAGCACTGAGCCTTGCGGTACCCCACTAGTCACCGCCTGCCATTCTGAAAAGGTCCCGTTTATTCCCACTCTTTGCTTCCTGTCTGCTAACCAATTCTCCACCCACACCAATACCTTACCCCCAATACCGTGTGCTTTAAGTTTGCACACTAATCTCCTATGTGGGACCTTGTCAAAAGCCTTTTGAAAATCCAAATATACCACATCCACTGGATCTCCCCTATCCACTCTACTAGTTACATCCTTATATATATATTCTTTCATTTTTTTTTCATCCATGTACCTACTGATGACAGCAAGATTGGGGGTGCAGAGGTCATAGAGAAAGGCTATCAAAGCTTGCAGTAGGATCTGGACCAGCTGGAAAAATTTAATGCAGACAAGTATGAGGTGTCTTTGTTATAGAAACATAGAAACATAGAAAATAGTGTGATTTAAGTTTGCACACTAATCTCCTGTGTGGGACCTTGTCAAAAGCCTTTTGAAAATCCAAATATACCACATCCACTGGTTCTCCCCTATCCACTCTACTAGTTACATCCTCAAAAAATTCTATGAGATTCGTCAGACATGATTTTCCTTTCACAAATCCATGCTGACTTTGTCCGATCATTTCACCGCTTTCCAAATGTGCTGTTATCACATCCTTGATAACTGACTCCAGCAGTTTCCCCACCACCGACGTTAGGCTAACCGGTCTATAATTCCCCGGTTTCTCTCTCCCTCCTTTTTTAAAAAGTGGGGTTACATTAGCCACCCTCCAATCCTCAGGAACTAGTCCAGAATCTAACGAGTTTTGAAAAATTATCATTAATGCGTCCACTATTTCTTGGGCTACTTCTTTAAGCATTCTAGGATGCAGACCATCTGGCCCTGGGGATTTATCTGCCTTCAATCCCTTCAATTTACCTAACACCACTTCCCTACTAACTTGTATTTCGCTCAGTTCCTCCATCCCACTGGACCCTCTGTCCCTTACTATTTCTGGAAGATTATTTATGTCCTCCTTAGTGAAGACAGAACCGGTCTGCCATGTCCTTGCTCCCCATAATCAATTCACCTGTTTCTGTCTGCAGGGGACCTACATTTGTCTTTACCAGTCTTTTCCTTTTTACATATCTATAAAAGCTTTTACAGTCCGTTTTTATGTTCCCTGCCAGTTTTCTATCATAATCTTTTTTCCCCTTCCTAATTAAGCCCTTTGTCCTCCTCTGCTGAACTCTGAATTTCTCCCAGTCCTCAGGTGAGCCACTTTCTCTGGCTAATTTGTATGCTTCTTCTTTGGAATTGATACTATCCCTAATTTCTCTTGTCAGCCACGGGTGCACTACCTTCCTTGATTTATTCTTTTGCCAAACTGGGATGAACAATTGTTGTAGTTCATCCATGCAACCTTTAAATGCTTGCCATTGCATATCCATTGTCAATCCTTTAAGTGTCATTTGCCAGTCTATCTTAGCTAATTCACGTCTCATACCTTCAAAGTTACCCCTCTTTAAGTTCAGAACCTTTGTTTCTGAATTAACTATGTCACTCTCCATCTTAATGAAGAATTCCACCATATTATGGTCACTCTTACCCAAGGGGCCTCTCACGACAAGATCGCTAATTAACCCTTCCTCATTGCTCAAAACCCAGTCCAGAATAGCCTGCTCTCTCGTTGGTTCCTCGACATGTTGGTTCAAAAAACCATCCCGCATACATTCCAAGAAATCCTCTTCCTCAGCACCTTTACCAATTTGGTTCACCCAGTCTACATGTAGATTGAAGTCACCCATTATAACTGCTGTTCCTTTATTGCACACATTTCTAATTTCCTGTTTAATACCATCTCCGACCTCACTACTACTGTTAGGTGGCCTGTACAGAACTCCCACCAGCGTCTTCTGCCCCTTGGTGTTACGCAGCTCTACCCATATCGATTCCACATCTTCCCGGCTTATGTCCTCCTTTCTATTGCGTTAATCTCTTCTTTAACCAGCAACGCCACCCCACCTCCCCTTCCTTCATGTCTATCCCTCCTGAATATTGAATATCCCTGAACGTTGAGCTCCCATCCCTGGTCACCCTGGAGCCAGACCAACTAGAGTAAGTCTTACCCTTGAAAGTGATGTCACATGGAGATAGGGTTGTAAAGAGAGCTTTTGGCACATTGGCCATCATGTATGGAGAACAGGAATTGGGATGTTATGCTGAAGTTGTACAAGACGTTGACCAGGCCTAATTTGGAGCATCATGTGCAATTTTGGTCACCGATTGTTATGTACCCCGAGGGTTCATATTTTCTGTGGACTGTCACTTTAAAACGTTGAGAGTATGAGACTGACTTTTGGACACTGTTTGAGGTGTTACGTGGGGGCGGGGGGACGAGGCCTGCCTTGAGGTGGTGTTTATACGAACTCTAAAGCATGTTTGCACTTATACAGGGACGCCGCCTGCTTGTGAGCTCTTACAGAGTGAGTAACGAGCAGCTCAGGGTTGCCATGGCGACCGAGGGCGGTATTATGCGATGGACGGCTGGTGTTAGCATACTGAGATAAATACAAGGTCAGCTGGTTGTTAGACAGACACACAGGGTTTTGGACACTGGATGAGCTTCGTGTGCCCACAGAAAGGTGGGTTTTTGTGGAGGATCGATCGGGAGAATTGGGTTTTGGAGGATTAAGTGGTTCTCGCAGTGTGGAAAAAGGGTGACCGGTGGGAAGTTATCAGTGTGTCCAACCCTCGCCAGGGTTGATAACTTCACCCCAGAAGACGGACTCCTTTTTGTGGTCACATTCGGTGACTTTTAAGGATTTCGGAGGACAACAAAGGATCGACGGTATCGGCTTACTCGGACAACCACAACACCTCTCTCTCTCCATCATTACTCAACTCAATAACACCAACTGAACTGACTCCATTTACCCATCATCACAAGACTGTATCCAATTACCCCCTAAGCTTGAAGAAGTTTGGGTTTTCTATTTCCACACTTATATATATGCATAATCTGCTAACCTGTTTGACTTATCTGATTTTATATTACTGTATTGCGTAGTTACCAATAAAATAGCTTATGTTAACAGCAATACCAGACTTCCCGTGTTTTTCCATTTCTGCTGGTTCTTTAACCCGTTACGGGGTACGTGACACCTACCTATGAGAAAGACCTACCTACGAGAAAGACCTACCTACGAGAAAGACCTACCTACGAGAAAGACCTACCTACGAGAAGGTTGAAAGAGTACAGACAAAATTTACAAGGATGTTGCCAGGACTTGAGGCTAGATGCGGGAAGATTGTTCCCGATGTTGGGGAGGTCCAGAACGAGGGGTCACAGTTTGAGGATAGAGGGGAAGCCTTTTAGGACCGAGATTAGGAAAAACTTCTTCACACAGAGAGTGGTGAATCTGTGGAATTCTCTGCCACAGCAAACTGTTGAGGCCAGTTCATTGGCTATGTTTAAGAGGGAGTTAGATATGGCCCTTGTGGCTACAGGGATCAGGGGGTATGGAGGGAAGGCTGGGTTCTGAGTTGGATGATCAGCCATGATCATAATAAATGGCGGTGCAGGCTCGAGGGGCCGAATGGCCTACTCCTGCACCTATTTTCTATGTTTCTATGTTTCTATGAGTTATAGGAAAAGCTGAACAGGTTGGGACTATTTCCTAAAGTTAGGAGAATAAGGGAAGATTTGATGGAGGTATACAACATTATGGGGGTACAAATAGAGTAAATGCAAGCGGGCTCTTTCCACGGAGGTTGGGCGAGACTGGAACTAGCGGTCATAGATTAAAGATGAAAGGTGAGATGTTAAAGGGGAACCCGAGGCGGAACGTCTTCACTCAGAGAGTAGTGAGAGTGTGGAACGAGCTGCCAGGGAGATGCTGGTTCGATTTCAATATTTAAGAGAAATTTAGATAGGCACACGGATGGGAGAGCTGTGGTCCTGATGCAGGTCGATGGGACGAGGCAGAATTGCAGAGCGAGGCAAACACAACTACTGCATGCTCGCCACGGCGTAGGGCTACGCAAAAGTAGAGAAGGTCCTGACTCCGTGACTCTTTTAGATGTCTCTAATATATATATTTGCCTCAACGGTCACAGTTGACAGAGCGTTCCGCGCACCTATTACTGTAAAAAAAAACTACTTCTGACTCCCCCTCCCCTTTACTTTCCTCCAATCACCTTATTATGCTCCTGTCCTAATAGCCGTTTCGGTCCTGGGGGAAAAGAATCTGACTGTCCTCTCGATCTATGCCTCTTATCATCCTGTCCATCTCTATCAAGACGCATCTTGCTCCAAAGAGGAAAAAAACCCTAGTTCGTCCTGCCGATCCTTATAAGATATGCTCTCCAATCTATGCAATATCTCCCATCTCAAGTTTCCGTATCCTTTCTATAGTGAGGCGACCAGAGCTGAACACAATATTCCAAGTGTGGTCTAACCAGGGTTTTATAGAGCTGCACCATTACCTCGTGCTGAACGGATCCTGACTCGGATCTGGGCTGTACCCTTCAAATATCCGGACCTGCCTCTCGGTTTTTTTGCACTACCTTACTTTCCCTTTTCTATTTTCTATTTAGATTAGATTAGATTATGAGGATACGCAGTCCTCTGTTATTGTCATTTAGTAATGCATGCATTATGATACAATGTTACCTCCAGAATGACTTGTAATTTAAATTTTAAATATTTACTATCGATTTATACTCCAGGAAGCGCGAAGCGCAGAATCAAATATCGCTGCGATGATTGTACGCTCTAGCATCAATTGTTTGCCGACAATAAAGTATAAGGTACTCCGCTTCCCAAGTTAAGAAGCACCCCGTAAGGCTTCTTAACCTCACCCACGCCTCCCTCCCCCTCCCCCCCTCCCCCCATCATCTTGCGGACTGGACCACAAGACCCCTCTGTTCCCCCCACAGTGCTAACAATCCTGCCATTAACCCCGCATTTTCCTCCAGGTTCGGCCCTCCAAATGGTATCCCTTCACACTTTTCCAGATGGAACATCTCAGCCCGGCTCTGTATCCTGTCAACGTCCCACTGCAACCTTCCGCCAGCTTCTACGCCATCCCCGCCAGCAACCTCCGAGTCGCCTTACCTTGTAGATCTCCACCGCCTCGTTGATGAGCATGAAGTTGTGCGCCTTGTGGCTCCGGCCGTCGCGCCGGTCCAGGCACATCACGCAGATGAGCTTCTTGTCCGTCTCGCAGAACAGTTTCAGCTCCTCTTCGTGGTCAGTGCAGTAAGGCCTGTTGCTCTTGACTTTCATGCTGAGGGAGACATTCCGGGTCTTCTTCACCAGCTTGCTCAGGGCTCGGTTGGGCTTGAGGCTGCGGTCCCGGAAGATCTGCCCGCACTCGGGACATTGCGCTCTCTGCTCCACCTCCCACTTCTTGCTGATGCACTCCCGGCAGAAGTCGTGCCCGCAGTCCAAGATCACGGGGTCGGAGTACAGCTGCCGGCACAGCGGGCAGTTCAGCTCATCCTCCAGGCTGAGCGTCGAGTGGCCCGACGCCATTCCGCCCGCTTAAGCCGCCGGCTGCATGGACACTTCCCGTGCGCGGCCGCGGGGGAGCCGGGAGGGGAGCGCTCGCTGCAGTTCGGGCGGACAGCCAACGGGAATTCCGCCCTGTCCCGCAATATTCCCGCTCAGGCTTCCAGGCCGCCAGATACGGATTGCAATGAGCACTGAGTCATCTTGAATCCCGGGGGGAAATGGACAGAGAAACCAGCCCCCTTGCCAGCAGGAACCATGCCTTGAGTCCCTCAATGCTTATGCAATGGCGCTCACCAACGCAGATCTGCTTTCCCCTAGACCCCGCCCTCGAGTAATCTTCAGCCAATAGAATACAACGGGCAATAGTTATAGATTATTGAGTACAATACTCTTGGATAGGAAAATGGAGTTCTGTGTGGGAGGGAAGGGTTAGAACAGGTTAAAAGGTTGTCACATCATTGTGGGCCGAGGGATCTGCCGTCTAATTATCAAAGGAACGCTGAAGCTCGCACCGCCTGACAGCGGTAAGCGTTTCCTTCTCTTCCCTGAGAGCAAGACAGTGGGCCGATTGACAGCGGGCGTTAACTTTGCACTGGGTGGAACTTTCACATGCGGGGATAGACGTTAGCGAGCGGAAACGCGTGGGTCGATCACAGGAGGAGAATAGAGTGGAGAGATCCGCGCGGACAGTTTGGAAATGGGACGAGGACGGAACGACAGAGTGGAGAAACGATCTCCATGAGTTCCATCTCTTCATCCCTCGGCCAATCCAACTCCCGTTTGAGGGCCTCTGACTGGTCCAGACGCTCCCCCTCCCACATTTCGCCACGCCTCCATCCTCCGCAGCCGGCCACACAGAGTGAACCGCGGCCACCCACGTTCTCCCGGTAACAAACTGTTTCAATGTCGGTAACCCCACCCCATCCGTATCTCTCCCTTTGCTCGGTAAACGGTTCCGCGGGGAGCTAGCTCAGACTACCCAAGTCCCTGACATTTCCAACTTCTCAACTACACCCATCGCCGGCGAAAAGCTCCCTCGGCTACCCACCCTCCCCTTGTTTCAGGGCGCCAGGTCCCGGGGTCCCCAGCTCTATTTCTCATCTCGGCCATCCGCTACCTCTATTCCCCGTTAAGCGAACAGTTGGGCGTATGCTTTGGAGAAGGGTGGCTTTGACTGGCCTGGGGCTTGGATGCAGAGTTTGCCTATGATCGGGGCACCGCGTGGCCACAGTTGTAGCCGGCGGCGGTTGTCGCTGGTTACAGCCTCCCGGGAGAGGTTGGCTGCTCCCCAGTGTTCTCTCGGTGGAAGACAAGCTGGCACGAGGAAATCTGCAGATGCTGGAAATTCAAGCAACGCACATCAAAGTTGCTGGTGGACGCAGCTGGCCAGGCAGCATCTCTAGGAAGAGGTACAGTCGACGTTTCAGGCCGAGACCCTCCGTCCTGACGAAGTGTCTCGTCCCTAAACGTCAACTGTAGTTCTTCCTAGAGATGCTGCCTGGCCTGCTGCGTTCACCAGCAACTTTGATGTGTGTTTGTTGGAAGACAAGCTGGACTGCGTTCGTCTGCAGATTGCTGCCGGCGTCTTGTCGGCAGCATTTGTGGACTCAGGGGCTTGGGCCTGTTATATTTTCGTTTGCCGCCTTGTACTGTGTGGGGGTGTTGGTTCTGTGTTTTGCACCTAGGCCCCGGGGCAACGCCGTTTCTTTGGGCCATATCATGAATATTGCATGGTTGAATGACAATTAAACTTGAACTTGTGATGCGCTGTTACCAAATGATCACATTCCCCCTTTCTAACCACCAAGTCAATGTTTCGGAAAACTGGCGACTTTGAAGGTCACTCTGTTTCGTGGAAAATTAGAAACATTAGAGGAAACGTTCGGAACTCTCTGTGCGCACCGGGGAAGCGATTAGGAACCGGGTTAACCTCAGGGCCAGGGTCGACCCTGACCCAGCGAAGGCCTCGAACCCCTGGGCCTGCCCTCCCTGTTGGCTGAATACGCACTCCACCCGAGTCAATTGAAACATAATTGCCAGCCGGCGGAGGTCAGCTCTATGTGCCGCTTCACCTTGCAAATGTGTCCCAAGTAACACTTCCAGAACACGGTGACGACCGCAAGTGACAGAAGCGCATCCGGCGGCAGATTCCGACAATCCGCGTCAAGGAGTTGGAGCTGGAACTGGTTAAACTGGTCCGCCGCATCCGCTCTCAGGATGAGGCTTTTCATTCCAGGACGAAGGAGCTGTCCTCTTTTTTTAAAGAAAGGGGCTTCCCTTCCTCCACCACCAACTCTGCTCTCAAACGCATCTCCCCCATTTCACGTACATCTGCTCTCACTCCATCCTCCCGTCACCCCACTAGGAATAGGGTTCCCCTGGTCCTCACCTACCACCCCACCAACCTCCAGGTCCAACATATTATTCTCCGCAACTTCCGCCACCTCCAACAGGATCCCACCACTAAGCACATCTTTCCCTCTCCTCCTCTCTGCTTTCCGCAGGCTTCGCTCCCTGCGCGACTCCCTTGTCCATTCGTTCCCCCCCCCTCCGCATCCCTCCCCACTGATCTCCCTCCTGGCACTTATCCTTGTAAGCAGAACAAGTGCTACACATGCCCTTACACTTCCTCCGTCACCACCATTCAGGGCCCCAGACAGTCCTTCCAGGTGAGGCGACACTTCACCTGTGAGTCAGCTGGGGTGATATACTGTGTCCGGTGCTCCCGATGTGGCCTTCTATATATTGGCGAGACCCAACGCACACTGGGAGACCATTTCGCCGAACACCTATACTCTGTCCGCCAGAGAAAGCAGGATCTCCCAGTGACCACACGTTTTAGTTCCACATCCCATTCCCATTCGAATATGTCTATCCACGGCCTCCTCTACTGTAAAGATGAAGCCACACTCAGGTTGGAGGAACAACACCTTATATTCTGTCTGGGTAGCCTCCAACCTGATGGCATGAACACTGACTTCTCTAACTTCCGCTAATGCCCCCCCTCCCCCTCGTACCCCATCCGTTATTTATTTATATACACACATTCTTTCTCTCTCTCTCTCCTTTTTCTCCCTCCGTCCCTCTCACTATACTCCTTGCCCATCCTCTGGGTTCCCCCTCCCCCTCCCTTTCTCCCAAGGCCTCCTGTCCCATGATCCTCTTATATCCCCTTTGCCAATCACCTGTCCAGCTCTTGGCTCCATCCCTTCCCCTCCTGTCTTCTCCTATCATTTTGGATCTCTCCCTCCCCCTCCCACTTTCAAATCTCTTACTAACTCTTCCTTCAGTTAGTCCTGACCGAAGGGACTCGGCCTGAAACGTCGACTATAGCTCTTCCTAGAGATGCTGCCTGGCCTGCTGCGTTCACCAGCAACTTTGATGTGTGTTGCTTGAAGTATTGAGGCTCTCACGACCAGACTATGTAACAGTTTCTTCCCCCAAGTCATCAGACTCCTCAATACCCAGAACCTGGACTGACACCAGCCTACTGCCCTCTACTGTGCATATTGTCTTGTTTGTTATTTATTGTAATGCCTGCACTGTTTCATGCACTTTATGCAGTCCTCAGTAGGGCTGTAGTCTAGTTTTGTGTTGTTTTACGTAGTTCAGTGTAGTTTTTGTATTGTTCATGTAGCACCATGGTCCTGAAAAACGTTGTCTCATTTTTACTGTTTACTGTACCAGCAGTGATGGTCAAAACGACCATAAAAAGTGACTTGACTTGACTTGAAGAAGTTTCCCCTCATGTTTCCCTTAAACTTCTCACCTTTCACCCTTAAGTCATGACCTCTGTTTGTAGTCCCACCCAACCTCAGTTGGAAAAGTCCGCTTGCATTTACATCTCATATTGTTGTACATCTCCACCAAATCTCCTCTCAATCTTCTACATTCAAAAGAATGCAGTTTTAATCTATTCAGTCTTCCCTTATAACTCAGGTCCTCCAGATGCAGCAACATCCTTGTAATTTTTCGCTGTGCTCTTCCAACCTTTCCTGCAGGCAGGTGACCAAAATTGCACACAATGCTCTAGTTTAGGCCTCACTAACGTCTTATACAACTTCAACATAACATTTCATCTCCTGCACTCAATACAATGATTTATGAAGATCAATGTGCCAAAGGCAATCTTTACAAACCTATCTAGCTGTGACGCCCCTTTCAACATATTATGGAGCAACACATAAGACCATAAGACAAAGGAACAGAAGTAGGCCATTCAGCCCATCGAGTCTGCTCCACCATTTTATCATGAGCTGATCCATTTTATCCTATTTAGTCCCACTGCCCCGCCTTCTCACCATAACCTTTGATGCCCTGGCTACTCAGATACCTATCAATCTCTGCCTTAAATACACCCAATGACTTGGCCTCCACTGCTGCCCGTGGCAACAAATTCCATAGATTCACCACCCTCTGACTAAAAAAATTTCTTCGCATTTCTATTCTGAAAGGGCGCCCTTCAATCCTGAAGTCATGCCCTCTCGTACTAGACTCCCCCATCATGGGAAACAACTTTGCCACATCCACTCTGTCCATGCCTTTTAACATTCGAAATGTTTCTATGAGGTCTCCCCTCATTCTTCTAAACTCCAAGGAATACAGTCCAAGAGCGGACAAACGTTCCTCATATGTTAACCCTCTCATTCCCGGAATCATTCTCGTGAATCTTCTCTGTACCCTCTCCAACGTCAGTACATCCTTTCTTAAATAAGGAGACCAAAACTGCCCATAGTACTCCAAGTGAGGTCTCATCAGCGCCTTATAGAGCCTCAACATCACATCCCTGCTCCTATACTCTATTCCTCTAGAAATGAATGCCAACATTGCATTCGCCTTCTTCACTACTGACTCAACCTGGAGGTTAACTTTAAGGGAATCCTGTACGAGGACTCCCAGGTCCCGTTGCATCTCAGAACTTTGAATTCTTTCCCCATTTAAATAATAGTCTGCCCATTTATTTTTTCTGCCAAAGTGCATAACCATACACTTTCCAACATTGTACTTCATTTGCCACTTCTCTGTCCATTCTTCCAATCTATCCAAGTCTTTCTGCAGACTCTCCATTTCCTCAGCACTACCGGCCCCTCCACCTATCTTCGTATCGTCAGCAAACTTAGCCACAAAGCCATCTATTCCATAATCCAGATCGTTGATGTACAATGTAAAAAGAAGCGGTCCCAACACTGATCCCTGTGGAACACCACTGGTAACCGGCAGCCAACCAGAATAGGATCCCTTTATTCCCACTCTCTGTTTCCTGCCAATCAGCCAACGCTGTTTCTGAACGCAATTTCCCATAATTCCATGCGCTCTCATCTTGTTAAGTAGCCTCATGTGTGGCACCTTGTCAAAGGCCTTCTGAAAATCCAAATATACAACATCCACTGCATCTCGCTTGTCTAGCCTACTGGTAATTTCCTCAAAAAATTGTAATAGGTTTGTCAGGCAGGATTTTCCTTTAAGGAATCCATGCTGAGTTCTGCCTATCTTGTCATATGCCTCCAGGTACTCTGTAACCTCATCCTTGACTATCGACTCCAACAACTTCCCAACCACCGATGTCAAGCTAACAGGTCTATAATTTCCTTTTTGCTTCCTTGCCCCCTTCTTAAATAGCGGAGTGACATTTGCAATCTTCCAGTCTTCCGGAACCATGCCAGAATCTACTGACTTTTGAAAGATCATCGCTAATGCCTCCATAACCTCCACAGCTACTTCCTTCAGAACACGAGGGTGCATTCCATCTAGTCCAGGAGATTTATCTACCTTTAGCCTATTCAGCTTCCTGAATACTTTCTCTGTCGTAATTGTGACTGCGCACACTTCTCTTCCCTGCCACCCTTGAGTGTCCGGTATCCTGCTGTCTTCCTCAGTGAAGACTGATGCAAAATACTTGTTCAGTTACTCTGCCATCTTCTCATCTCCCATTACAATTTCTCCAGTATCATTTTCTTATCGGTCCTATATCTACTCTCACCTGTCTTTTACTCTTTATATACTTGAAAAAGCTTTTAGTATCCTCTTTGATATTATTTGCTAGTTTCCTTTCATAGTTAATCTTTTCTCTCTTAATGACCTTCTTGGTTTCCTTTTGTAAGGTTTTAAAAACTTCCCAATCCTCTCTCTTCCCACTAATTTTTGCTTCCTTGTATGCCCTCTCCTTTGCTTTAACTTTGGCTTTGACTTCTCTTGTTAACCATGGTTGCATCCTTTTTCCACTCGAAAATTTCTTTATTTTTGGAATATACCTGTCTTGCACATTCCTCATTTTTTGCATAAACTCCAGCCACTGCTGCTCTGCGTCTTTCCCGCCAATGTTTCTTTCCAGTCAACTTTGGCCAGTTCCCCTCTCATGCCACTGTAATTTCCTTTACTCCACTGAAACACCGACACATCAGATTTCGGCTTCTCTTTTTCTAATTTCCCAGTGAACTCAATCATATTATGATCACTGTCTCCTAAGGGTTCCTTCACCTCAATCTCTCCAATCACCTCCGGTTCATTACACAATACCCAATCCAGTACAGCCGATCCCCTAGTGGGCTCAACAACAAGCTGTAAAAAGCCATCTCGCAGACATTCTACAAATTCTCTCTCTTGAGATCCAGTGCCGACCTGATTTTTCCAATCTACTCACATGTTAAAATCCCCCACAATTATCATAACACTGCCCTTCTGACAAGCCTTTTCTATTTCCAGTTGTAATTTGTAGTCCACATCCCTGCAGCTGTTTGGAGGCCTATAAATAACTGCCATCAGGGTCCTTTTACCCCTGCTATTCCTTAGCTCAACCCATAAAGATTCTGCACCTTCTTATCCTATATCACCTCTTTCTAATGATTTAATATCATTTCTTACCAATAAAGCCATGCCTCCCCCTCTGCCTACCTTCCTATCCTTCCGATATACCGACGTTCAGCTCCCAGAGACCATACAAAATGCTGAAGGAACTCAGCAGGCCAGGCCGCATCTAGGAAAAGAGGACGGTCACCATTTCAGACGGAGGCGTCACTTGAACTCTTTCCCACAGATGCTGCCTGGCCTGCTGAGTTCCTCAAGCATTTTGTGTGTGTTGCTCGGTTTTCCAGCATCTCCAGATTTTCTCTTGTTTGTCAATAAATTATGGACCTGTATTTCCAGATCCATTTGTTCTACTACACTCCTCAGTGCCCTACCATTCACGGGGCAAGACCGACCCTGGTTGGTCCTGCCAGAGCAAAACCTTGTACCTGTCTGCATTAAATTCCATCTGCCATTTTCAGCCCATTTTTCCAGCTGATGCAGATTCCTTTATGACAGGGTCCTGAATTACCCCTATGAACTGTGCTTTTGAAAAGCGAGAGAGAGGTATTTAACACCAACATCTGGTTTTGAAAAGAGAGAGAGAGAGAGAAAGAAAGCAAGAGAGAGAGAGAGACGAAGACTAATTTTTGGACTGCCACTTTAAGACACGAGGAGGAATTGAGACTAACTTTTCTGCTGAGTTGGAGAGAGAGGGCACCGGGTAGCTCGTAAGTCACTATGGTGACCAAGGGCGACGTTATTTGATGGACAATCGATGTTATAGTTTCTCTGGAGTGTGTTTATTTTTTACAAGGATATTTGCCTGCTTGTACACTCTTACACAGACAATGGAAGGAGGAGTTATTTGAATGACAGTTGGTACTCAGTATGGTGAGATAAATAGAAGGTCACATGATAGACCTGAGACACACAGTTTTGGACACTGAATGAGCTTTGTTGTGCCCACAGAAAAAAGTGGGTTTTTGGAGGATCGATCAGTGGCTCTTGCAGTGAGGAAAAGCGAGTGACCGGTGGGGAGTTGTCCATGTGTCCAACCTTTGCCCGGGTTGATGAAAAACGGTCCCCTTTGTTGAAGTCACAGTTGGTGACTTAAAGGATTTCGGAGGACCATGGGAAGATTGACGGCGTCAGCTCATCTGAAGACTCAAATCTCTCCCTCTCTCCATCACTACTCAACTCAATACCACGAACTGAACTTTACTCATCATTGTAAGACTATCTATTTACCCCTAGACTTGAAGAAGCTTGGTTTTTCATATATATTTCCACACTTACTGATATACTTACTTATATATAATCATTGCTAACCTGTATGATTTATCCGCATTTTATATTACTGTATTGCATAGTTACTAATAAATAATATTAGTTAAGAGCAATACTGGACTCCAAAGTGTTTTCCATTTCTGCTGGTTCTTTAACCCGTCACGGGGTACGTGACACCTAACAAGCTTTGATAGTTTTTCTCACTATCCACTACACCCCTAATCTTGGTGTCATCTGCAGATGTGCTGATCCAGTTAACCACATGATCATCCAGATCACTGACATAGATGACAAACAACAAGGGGCCCAGCACTGGTCCCTGTGGCAGAAAACTAGTCACAGGCTTCCCGTCAGAACAGAAACCATCTCCTACCACTCACTGGCTTCTCCCACAAAGCCAACGTCTGATCCAGTTTACTACCTCATCCTGGATGCCGAGTGATTGAACCTGGCTGCACCTTCTCGACCAGTCCTAAGGATTATATAAATGCATATTCTGCATCATTGAATTTCTTTACTAATATTCTATATGGGTTTGTATGGGAACGGGCTGGGCATCCAGCCGTGGGAGGGAGGCATCAGGACTCATTCTGTGAATGTGTTGCGTGTGACTGTACTGTAGCACCCTGACCCCATAGTAACGCTGTCGCATTTGGCTGTATTCATAAGAATTCATGTATGGTTGAATGAGAATTAAACTTGAATTGAATTTAGAGGAAAAAAAAATCTGTAGATTGCCTCAAGATTCAGGGGAGTAAACTTGGGATGAAGAAAAGGAAGAACTGCTTTTCCCAAAGAGTGGTGAATCTGTGGAATTCTCTGCCCAGTGAAGCAGTGGACCTACCTCAGTCAAGATATTTAAGACAAGGTTGAATAGGCTTTTACATAGTAGAGGATTTAAGGGTTATGGGCAGGTAAGGTGGAGATGACCCCATGGCCAGATCAGCCATGATCTTATTGAATGGCAGAGCAGGCTCGATGGGCCAGATGGCCGACTCCTGCTCCTGTTCTTAAAGAGAGGGGGTGAGAGGTGGGGTGAGAGGGGTAAAGAGAGGGGGTGAGAGGGACAGTGGGAGAGGTGGGGAGGTGTGGAGCAAGGGGGAAAGGGGAGAAGGGTGTAGAGGGGGAGAAGTGGGAGAGGTGAAGTGAGGGGGAGTGTGGGGAGAGGTACAGAAGGGGAGAGTGGTGGGGAGTGAGGGGGAGAGGAGGAGGAGGGTGACAGCAGCAGAAATGAGTGGAGAAATGGGGGAGAGATGAGAGGGAGGGAGAGATGAGGGGGGTTTAAGGGGGAGGGGAAAGGGCAGCGAATCGAAGGAAGGGGTGAGAGGGGGAAAGGGACAAGGGCAGAGAGGGGGTTTGAGGGGGAGAGGGGAAAGGGCAGAGAGTTGGAGGGAAGGAGGAGAGGTGGGGGGTGGGTTGAGAGGTTGGTACAGTGGAGCAAGAGGGCGAGATGGGGAGATGTGCATGTTAAAATCTCTCATGACTATCATGACATTGCCCTTTTCTATTTCCCATTGTAACCTGTGGTCCACATCCCAGCTACTGTTGGGAGGCCTGTATATAACTGCCATCAGGGTCCTGTCACCCTTGCAGTTTCTTCACTCAACCCACAAGGATTCAACATCTTCCGTTAAGAGGGGGTGAGAGGGAGCATGAGGGGACAAGAGGGTGAGAGAGTGATAGGGAGGGGGAGAAAGGGAGACAATAGACAATAGGTGCAGGAGGAGTAGGCCATTCGGCCCTTCGAGCCAGCACTGCCATTCACTGTGATCATGGCTGATCACCCACAATCAGTATCCAGTTCCTGCCTTATCACCATAACCTTTGATTCCGCTATCTTTAAGAGCTCTATCCAGCTCTTTTTTGACAGCTTCCAGAGACTTGGCCTCCACAGCCTTCTGGGGCAGAGCATTCCATATATCCACCACTCTCTGGGTGAAAAAGTTTTTCCTCAACTCCGTTCTAAATGGCCTACCCCTAATTCTTAAACTGTGGCCTCTGGTTCTGGACTCACCCATCAGCGGGAACATGCTTCCTGCCTCCAGCATATCCAATCCCTTAATAATCTTATATGTTTCAATAAGATCCCCTCTCAGCCTTCTAAACTCCAGAGTATACAAGCCCAGTCGCTCCAATCTTTCGACATATGGCAGTCCCGCCATCCCGGGAATTAACCTTGTGAACCTACGCTGCACTCCCTCAATAGCAAGAATGTCCTTCTTCAAATTTGGAGACCAAAACTGCACACAGTACTCCAGGTGTGGTCTCACCAGGACCCTGTACAGCTGCAGAAGGACCTCTTTGCTCTTGTACTCAATTCCCCCTGTTATGAAGGCCAGCATGCCATTAGCTTTCTTCACTGCCTGCTGTACTTGCATTCTTGCTTTCAGTGACTGATGTACCAGAACACCTGGATGGCGTTGTGCTTCCCCTTTTCCTAACTTGACTCCACTTAGATAATAATCTGCCTTCCTGTTCTTACCACCAAAGTGGATAACCTCACATTTATCCACATTAAACTGCATCTGCCATGTATCTGCCCACTCACCCAGCCTGTGTGTGAGATGTGTGGAGAGAGGGGGAGACAGTGGGAGAAAGGGGGATAGGTGTGGAAGAGAAGGGCGGGGAGGGGGAGAGGGTGGGTGAGAGGAGGTGAGAAGGGGAAAGGGAGGAGAGAGGTGGGGAGAGGGAAGAGCATGATAGAGAGAGAGGGAAGGGGAGAGTGGGGAGAGGTGTGTCGAGAGGGGCACAGAAGCAAGAGAGAGGGGAGGGGAGTATGGGGAAAGAGGGGAGAGAGGGAGAGGTGTGGAGAGAATGGGCAGAGAAGTAAGGGGGAGAATGGGGAGGGAAGTGTGGGGAAAAAGGGGAGAGAGTTAGAGAGGTAGGGGGGAGAGAGAAGGAAAGGGAGAATGAGGGAGAGAGGTGGGGAGAGTGGGAAAGAAGGGGAGAGGAAGAAAGAGGGGAAGGTGTGAGATGGAGTGGGGTAGATGGGGAGAGTCGTAGGTAGAGGGGGAGAGTGTGGGGAGAGTGGTAGGTAGAGGAGGAGAGTGGGGAGATGATCAGGAGTGAGATGGGGAGACGGGGTGAGACTGGGAGCAGTGAGGGTGAAGTGTAGCGAGGTGGATAATGCGTGAGGGAAGGGGGAGAGTGTGAGGGGGAGAGGGGAGAAGAGGGCAGAGAGGTGGGGAGAGTGGAGAGTTGGCTGGGAGGGCAAGATGGGTGAGTGAGGGAGAGAAGGGGAGCGAGGTGTCGAGAGGGTGGAGATAGGGCAGAAATATGGGGAGAGAGAGAGGGAGGGCAGGGTGGGTTAGAGAGGGGAAGAGAGTGAGAGGGGGTGGGAGAGCAGGGAAGATAGTGAGAGAAAGGGGAGAAGGGGTTGAGAGAGGTGGGAAGAGTGGGAGAGCTGGGGAGAGAAGGTCAAGGAGAGAGGAGGAGTGACTGGAAAGAAGTGCAGAGAAGGGGGAGTGAGTGTGGAGAGAGGTAGGAGAGGGCAGAAAGGACGAGAGAGAGGGGGGCAAGGGGGAGAGAGGGGGGAGAGAGGGAGATAGGCTGGAGCAGTGGGGAAGAGGGGGCATAAGGGGGCCAGATGGGGAGGGGGGAGCGAGAGAGGTGATATTTGGGGGAGGGGGAGAAGGGGAGGGGGGTTGATGTGGGAGAGGGGCTGAGAGGGAGAGGCAGAGATGGGGACACAGTGGGCATGAGGGCTGAGAGGTGGGGGGAGTGAAGAGAGTGCTGGAAAAAGAGGGGAGGATGGGGAAGGGAGAGGGGGGAAGTGTGGAGAGAGTGGCAGAGAAGCGAGAGAGGGGGTGGGGAGGCAAGGGGGGTAGAGGGCCATGAGGGGGGAAACTGGGAGAGAGTTTCAGAGGGGAAAGTGGGGGAGAGGGTGGAGAGTGGTGGGGAGACAGCAAGAGAGATGGGGAGGGGGTGATTCTGTGAGAGAGGAGTCGGGAGATGAGAGGGGTGTGAGGGGGACAGAGGATGGTGGAGAGTAGGAGAGAGGGGAGGGGTGAAACATGGAGAGTGGGAGAGGGTGAGGGGGAAGTGGGGGGAGAGGAGGAATATGGGCAGAATAAGACAGGAAGGGGGTAGAGGGGAGGGGTGAGATGTGGAGGGAGGTCGAATGAGAGTGAGAGAGATGAGGGGGAAGGGGAGGAGGAATGTGGGAGAGTGGTGGGGAGGGGAGAGAGAAGAGAGGAAGAAGGGGGGTGAGGGTGAGCAATGGGGAGAGAGGGGAGTGGGTAGGAGAGGGAAGAGGTGTGGAGAGAGGGTGAGAGGGATAGAGAGTAGGGAAGGGGAGTAGTGGGAGAGGGGATTTGAGGGGGGAGGTGAGTAAAGGGGGCCAATGTGTGATGGGAGGGGGAGAGGTGGGTGTGAGTGGAGAGAAGGTCAGGGAGGGAAGGTGAGGTGGAGAGTGGCAGGGGAGTGAGGGCGGAGGTAGTTCCAGGGGGTCAGTGTGGACATGGTGGAGGATTACAAATACCTGGGGATACGAATTGACAATAAACTGGACTGGTCTAAGAACACTGAGGCTGTCTGCAAGAAGGGCCAGAGCCGTTTCTATTTCCTGAGGAGACGGAGGTCCTTTAACATCTGCCGGACGATGCTGAGGATGTTCTACGAGTCTGTGGTGGCCAGTGCTATCATGTTTGCTGTTGTGTGCTGGGGCAGCAGGCTGAGGGTAGCAGACACCAACAGCATCAACAAACTCATTCGTAAGGCCAGTGATGTTGTGGGGATGGAACTGGGCTCTCTCACGGTGGTGTCTGAAAAGAGGATGCTGTCTAAGTTGCATGCCATCTTGGACAATGTCTCCCATCCACTACATAATGTACTGGGTGGGCACAGGAGTACATTCAGCCAGAGACTCATTCCACCGAGATGCATCACTGAGCGTCATAGGAAGTCATTCCTGCCTGTGGCCATCAAACTTTACAACTCCTCCCTTGGAGGGTCAGACACCCTGAGCCAATAGGCTGGTCCTGAACTTATTTCATGATTTACTGGCAAAATTTACATATTACTATTTATGGTTTTATTACTATTTAATTATTTATGGTGCAACTGTAACGAAAACCAATTTCCCCCGGGATCAATAGAATATGACTATGACTATGACTATGAGAGAGCTGGAGAAGCGGACGAGGAAGAGAGGGCAAGTGAAAGAGGAGGGACAGAGGGAGAGGGAGTTGGGGAAGAGAGAGAGGGCGGAGTGGATAGTGAGGAGAAGAAAGGGGTAGAGAGTGGGGGAGAAAAAGGAGAGATGATTAGCAAGGGGGGAGAGGGGTCGTGGAGGGTGAGAGGGGAGAGAGAGGAAGAGAGAGTTGGGGAGTTGGTGGGGGAGTGGGGGTGAGAGTGGGAAAGAGGAGGAAAAAGGGAGAGGGGTGGTGGGGAGAAAGGGGGCTAAGGAGGAGGGAGGGGGAAAGGAGGTGAGAGATGGCGAGAGCAGTCGGGAGAGGGCAGGGCAAGGTAGAGAGGTAGTGAAGGGGTGTGCAGAAAGAGGGATAGAGTAGGGGGGACGGGTGAGTGACAGAGAGTGGAGGGAGAGAATGTAGTGGGGGTATACAGGGGGAGAGGTGTGGAGAGGGTGAAAGGAGTACGAGAGGGGTAGAGGAAGAAGGGATGAGAGAGGAGGAGAGGTGAGGTGAGTGGGGGGGTGAGGGTGAGAAAGGGAGGGGGAAGAGGGAGGAGAGTCAGAGGGGGGAGGAGCGAGAGCTAGGGAGAGTGGGGGAGAGGGGGAAAGGTGAGGAGAGCGGGGGGGAGAGAGGGCAAAGCGGGCTGAGAGCAGGCGGGGAGGGTGAGAAGTCGGGGACAGAGGGGTGACAGAGGTAGAGAGGCTGAGAGAATTGGAAGTGAGGGGGAGAGACTGGGAAAGGTGGAGGGGAGGGGGAAGAGGTGTGGAGAGGAGGGAGAGGGGTGGATAGGAGGGAGAGGGGTGGGGAATGGGGGGACAGGTGAGGTGGATAGAGAGGTCGAGAGAATGAGCAGTGAGGGGTAGGGACGGGGAGAGAGCGGGAGGTGGGGGATAGTTGACAGGGGTAGGGGAGAGAGCAGGAGAGGTGAGAAGCGAGAAATGGAACAGTGTTGGGGAGAGGGCGCGAGTGGGGGAAAGTGGGAGAGATGGGATGGTGGTGGGCAGAGAGAGGTAGAGGGGGCAGAAAGGGCATGAAGGGGAGAGGGGGACAGTTTGGGGGAGGGGGAGAGAGGGTGGGTAGAGAAATGGAGAGAGTGGTGGGGGGTGGAAGTTGGAGGGTGTAGAGGAGGAGAGTGAGGGGAGAGAGGGGGTGAGGGAGGAACTGGCTTCCAGTTTAAGAAGGTGCCAGTGAATTTCAGCGACTTTTGACTGGTGACGAATGAAACTAGGAGAACAGCTAACTACTTTGCTAATCACTCTTTTTCTGGCAAATGATCATCGCAAACAATAGTCTGTAACGTGCAGGCAATTTGTTGAGGAGAACTGAGGCAAGGCAGGGCAGGGCGAGGCAGCGGGCCCATCGCCAAGAGCGAGGAAGACCCACGGTCCGACTGATTCAAGTGCCGGGCCGAATCAGAAAGGTCAGGCACGAGCTGAATCGAGGTGGCTGGGTCCAGGCCCCAGAGCGTGTCAAAGCCATGACCCCGCTGTTTGCTGATGATTTAAGCACTGTGCTGAATCGAGGCGGCTGGCTCCAGCCCCAGAGCTGAACCCAATGTTTCGACAACCATTTACGTGGCAGACAAAATTGGAGAGGCACCATCTTGAGCTGAAGGTTGAGCAGGCTTCAAAGATAAGTATTCCTGAGCAGACATCCCACCTCTCCCGGAAGTTCCGGGAGTCTCCCGCATATGAATAGTGGCTCCCTGATGCCCACAAATTATATACAATATCACGGAAATCAATTTTTTTTGAGAGCGCGCGAGCGAGAGAGAGCGCGAGAGCAAGCAAGCGACCACGAGAGAGAGAGAGAGAGAGAGCGCGCCGTGGCAGAGTGTTCCAGAAAAAAAAGAAAATATAAAACGTACGTCAACCCAGACTACACTAAAGTGTACCCCTGCCTAATAGGGGTCAAAATAATGACAGTGTTGCTCGCTGCACTGTTTGCAACAGTGACTTTTCTATTGCCCATGGTGGGTTAAAATGTAAAAGACATGTTGAGGTGAGTTTAACAGGTGTCATTCGTTCATTAGCATAGCTAATGTTATTTAAACTAGCTGGCCAGCTGCTAAGGAACTACTCTATTGCAGACATCCCACCTCTCCTGGAAGTTCCCGGAGTCTCCTGCAGATTGATGGTGCTACCTCCCTGAAATGAGTTTTTGCAGGGTGGGATGTCTGCCAGAGGGCCATCCCACTGGGGATGCCCAGTCACGGTCAATAGGTTTAATGCTTAAAAATGTAAATAGTGTCATTTAATTTAAAATCCAGTACATCTATCATCACATTCATTTTTCTGTTTTGGGAGTAACATCATTTTAAAGGCACAAATCACAAAAAGTGCAATAATTCCCTTCCCCCCACCCCTTCCCGTCTATTCAGGGCTCATTGAGACCGGGCTGTACGGAATCAAGAAGGAAGGTTTCACAGACCCCTTGCCACATGATCAATAAGGTGCAGCGGGGTGGGATGGGGGAGCATCCCAAGGTAATCATTCGGCCAGGCAAGGTAGGAGGTACGATGGAAATGTGTGGCCATTTTTTGGCAATTCCCAAACACTTCCTTCAGCTCCACCGTGGCTGGTCCCAAGCCCAGTTGGGAGAGGAGGAGGATTGGACGTGGAGCCAGGTATCCCATCCCATAAAAACCAAGAGCTGCATAAACTCCAAAGACTTCATCCGTGGGAGGGGAAGGAACGGGCTGCTCTTGGAGTCAACTTGGAAGATTGGCTCAGGACTCCGGCGAACTGCTGTCAACAGCCTATGCCCCAATAGGGGTGATGGGGCAGTTTCCTATTCTACAGACTAGATTGCAAACGAGAAATGGGTGCAATTCATCTGTACAAAGTTACTCAGTCTCACCAGTTAGTGTGCAACATGGACATGTGTGGGGGGGGAAGAATTCTACCAGAAAACGTGTCCGTAAGTACCTCCTGCCCCTTTCTTTGCCCCCACCCACCCAAAAGGCTCAGGCAGTCACCGGCAAATTACTGTATGTGTAATTTCTAAAGTGCGGGGGTGGTAAGAGGGTTGGAGCTGGGCTGGGGGAGGGTTGCTGGGTGGGGGTTATTTCCCCTTCTTCGGGGCCTTGTTCTTCTTGTTCAAGATCTTCATCAGGGATTTGGACATGTAGTACGGTTTCTCGAGAGAGCCGTCGTTCCGCTCGAGGTCTTCCACTGTGGGTGAAGAGAGAAGCAGAGAGAGAGGGAGGTCAATGCTGAAGTGTCACCCCTCCTGGGAGAGTGAGACCAGGATGTACGTCCCACCCTGGTTTGTCCTCCCAAAGTGCAACGTCACACACGTGTCTGCATTAAATTCCTCTCCCATCTACGGCCCATTTTCCCAACTGATCCAGATCTTTGCAAGCTTTCATAGCCTGGGCATCCGGGAGCAGGAGGGTGCAGGTGCGAGATTACTAGCCAGGATTTGGGATATTGAAACGTAGGGACACATCGCCATGCAATGGGGCAGGAGGGGTTGGAAATCCCTCCTTGCAAGCTGTGATCAATGTTGGCTCCAGTGCGACCGAGGGATGAGACATTACCTCCGAGGTGAGGAGATCTCTGCTTAACAAAAGAGAGGAAGGGAGTTGGTGTGAGGGCCCAATGTTATTGAAACCTGTCAAATATTGTAAGGCCTTGATAGAGTGGATGTTGAGAGGATGTTTCCTATAGTGGGCAGAGTCTAGGACCAGAGGGACCAGCCTCAGATTAGAGGGACGTCCATTTGGAACAGAGATGTGGAGGAATTTCTTTAGCCAGAGCATGGTGATTGTGTGGAATTCATTGTCACAGATGGCTGTGGAGGCCAAGTCACTGGGTATATTTAAAGTGGAGTTTGATAGGTTCTTGGTTAGTCAGGGCGTCAAAGGTTACATGGAGAAGGCAGGCGAATGGGGTTGAGAGGGAAAATAAATCAGCCATGATGGATTGGCGGAGCAGACTGGCGTAATTGTGCTCTTATGTCTTGTTGTCTTCTGGTCTAATGACCTCCCCCATCCTTGTCCAACAGGTCTGAGGGGCTGAATGACTGCTTCCCCCCTCTCACTTTTTGCACAGAGACTATGTTTTCACTGGAGAAGGAAGTGGGCGTCAATTGGGATAAATTTCTTCCCCAGAGGATGCTTCATAAGATTAAGACTAGTTTTATGCGTCACAGGTAAGTCGAACATACAGTGAAATGCATTGTTATTGTCAAATCAAATCAGCAAGAATTGTGCCGGGGCAGACCACAAGTGCTGTCATGTTTCCTGCAACCGTCCACCACTCCCGAACCTTGATCCATACATCTTTGGAATGTGGGAGGACACTGAAGTACCCCGGAAAACCCCAGGGAGTCAGGGGGAAAACTTACAGGCGGGGGCACGATTCAAACTGCAATTGGTGATTGGTGACACTGTGATGTGATTGTGCTAACCTAATTGCAACACTACTATGATGCCTCACATTCCCGTGGGTCCTGGCCTGCTGGGAATGGGATGGGAGGGGTTGTCCACATTCCCGTGGGTCCTGGCCGTGCTGGGAATGGGATGGGAGAGGTTGCTGTTCACATTCCCGTGGGTCCTGGCCGTGCTGGGAATGGGATGGGAGAGGTTGCTGTTCACATTCCCGTGGGTCCTGGCCGTGCTGGGAATGGGATGGGAGAGGTTGCTGTTCACATTCCCGTGGGTCCTGGCCGTGCTGGGAATGGGATGGGAGAGGTTGCTGTTCACATTCCCGTGGGTCCTGGCCGTGCTGGGAATGGGATGGGAGAGGTTGCTGTTCACATTCCCGTGGGTCCTGGCCGTGCTGGGAATGGGATGGGAGAGGTTGCTGTTCACATTCCCGTGGGTCCTGGCCGTGCTGGGAATGGGACGGGAGGGGTTGCTGTTCACATTCCTGTGGGTCCTGGCCGTGCTGGGAATGGGATGGGAGGGGTTGCTGTTCACATTCCTCTGGGTATGGGATTCCACTGGGAATGGGATGGGAGGGGTTGCTGTTCACATTTCCGTGGGTCCTGGCCGTGCTGGGAATGGGATGGGAGAGGTTGCTGTTCACATTCCCGTGGGTCCTGGCCGTGCTGGGAATGGGATGGGAGGGGTTGCTGTTCACATTCCTGTGGGTCCTGGCCGTGCTGGGAATGGGATGGGAGAGGTTGCTGTTCCCATTCCCGTGGGTCCTGGCCGTGCTGGGAATGGGATGGGAGAGCTTGCTGTTCCCATTCCCGTGGGTCCTGGCCGTGCTGGGAATGGGATGGGAGGGGTTGCTGTTCACATTCCTGTGGGTCCTGGCCGTGCTGGGAATGGGATGGGAGGGATTGCTGTTCACATTCCTGTGGGTCCTGGCCGTGCTGGGAATAGGATGGGAGGGGTTCCTGTTCACATTCCCGTGGGTCCTGGCCGTGCTGCGAATGGGACGGGAGGGGTTGTTGTTCCCATTCCTCTGGGTCTCGGCCACACTAGGAATGGACGGGAGGGGTTGCTGTTCACATTCCCGTGGGTCCTGGCCACACTGGGAATGGGACGGAAGGGGTTGTTGTTCCCATTCCCGTGGGTCCTGGCCACACTGGGAATGGGACGGGAGAGGTTGTTGTTCCCATTCCCGTGGATCCTGGCAGTGCTGGGAATGGGACGGGAGGGGTTGCTGTTCACATTCCCGTGGGTCCTGGCCACACTGGGAATGGGATGGAAGTGGTTGCTGTTCTCATTCCTGTGGGTCCTGGCCGTGCTGGGAATGGGACGGGAGGGGTTGTTGTTCCCATTCCTCTGGGTCTCGGCCACACTAGGAATGGACGGGAGGGGTTGCTGTTCACATTCCCGTGGGTCCTGGCCACACTGGGAATGGGATGGAAGTGGTTGCTGTTCTCATTCCTGTGGGTCCTGGCCGTGCTGGGAATGGGACGGGAGGGGTTGTCCACATTCCCGTGGGTCCTGGCAGTGCTGGGAATGGGACGAGAGGGGTTGCTGGATGAAAGACATGGGAAGAGTCATGACAGATTCAGAGGGTGAGGAGCTATCCTGAGCAGAGGAATCTCCTCTTCCCCCAGAGCAGGTTGCTGTACACTCTGGGTTTAGGCGCTGAGGAGTGGTAAATTATGCACGAGGTGTTGCATTTGGTAAGACACACCAGGGTACAGCGAGTGTTGTGGCCCTGGTGGGAGTTGTGGATAAGAGGAACATAAATGGCTCCTTGAACATGGAGTCACAGGTTGACAAGATGAAGAAAGCTTCTAGCACACCGACCTTCATCAGTCACGTCAGTGAGTACAGGAGTCGGAATGTTGGGATCCTTCCTGTTGTTATTGGCCCTTTTCCAGCACCTTTCTCTATATGCGTCCTCGATGGTGGGTAGGCTGGTTCCGGAGGTGCGTTGGGTAGTTTTGACCACCGTTGTACAGCCTCCCTGTCTGCCACAGTGCAGTTTCCATAGCAAGCAATGACGCAGCTGGTCAGGATGCGTCTACTGCGCATCTGTGGAATGACGTGTGTACGGTTCCACGCACCTCCACCCACCACTACTTTATCATTTCCTGTCAGTCACTTTATGTATAGACACTCCTGTGCCTAGCGTCATATTATGGACATACATCAGCTATCTTATCTATTTATATTTATTGTGGGTTATTTTTGTGTTGTATCAGTTTTGGGCACGTGGCCAAGTGGTTAAGGCATTGGACTAGCGATCTGAAGGTTGTGAGTTCAAGCCCCAGCTGAGGCAGCGTGTTGTGTCCTTGAGCAAGGCACTTAATCACACATTGCTCTGCGACGACACTGGTGCCAAGCTGTATGGGTCCTAATGCCCTTCCCTTGGACAACATTGGTGTCGAGGAGAGGGGAGACTTGCAGCATGGGTAACTGCCGGTCTTCCATAGAACCTTGCCCAGGCCTGCATCCTGGAGAGTGAAGACTTTCCAGGCGCAGATCCATGGTCTCGCAAGACTAACGGATGCCTTTTTTTTAATCAGTTCCAGAGTGACAATGACTTCTTTCTCCTTTACACGTGTGCACTGGAAATGACGTTGAACAATCTTGAATCTTGGATGTGCACAAGATGTTAGTGAGATGGCACCTGGAGGATAGTTCTGGTCTCCCTGTTTTTGGAAGGCAGTCATTCACCTAGGAGGGGTGCAGGGAAGATTTCTGAGAATGTTCGAGGATGCGAGAACCTGAATTAGAGAGAGATGGTGGGCTGGGCAAGACATTGTCCATGGAACGTAGGGGATCTGACAGAGGTGGATAAAATCATGAGTGGTGTAGGTAGGTAACCGTAATGTCTTCCTCACAGTAAAAGGCAACCAAAGACTGGAGGATACAAAGAGGGCCTTTGACACTTTGGCCTTCATAAATCAAAGTACTGAGTACGGGAGGTGGGACGTTATGTTGAAATTGTATAAATGGCTGGTGAGGCCGAATTTGAAGTATTTTGTGCAGTTCTGCTCATCTGCCTGCAGGAAATATATCAGTAAGATGGACAAAGAGAGGAGAACTTTTACAAGGGTTATAGGGAATGGTTCAATAGACTAGGACTTTATACCCTGGAGAGAAGGAAAACGAGGTGAGATTGAGTTGAGGGATACAGAAATTATGAGGGATATAGATAGGGTATGAGTGCTGGGGTGGTGATACCAAAGGAGGAGCAAGGTACTCCGTCGCTCTGCGACCCTATAGGTCACCCTTGGGCAAGGTGTAACCCCTGCTGAACCCCCTGAACAGGGTCATGCAAAGCCATGGGATCAGGTGGTGGTTGGCCGTATGAGCAGTCGGTGCATATCACGTCCTGGTTATGCGACCACTAACACCAGGCAGACAATCTCTGAAGGGTATTGATAATGGCTGGAGTCACCCGTCTTGTAAAGACACTGCCCGGGAGAAGGCAACAGCAAACCACTTCTGCGGAACAATTTGCCAAGAACAATCATGGTCATGACACAGGATAGACCACATCACACAACACAGGATGATAATGAGGATTAGGACAAATGCAAGCAAGCTTTCCCACTAAGGCTGGGTGGGACTAGAACTAAAGGTCATGGGTTAAGGGTGAAATGTTAAAGGAGTACATGACAGGGAACTTCCTCACTCAGACGGTGGTGAGAGTGTGGAAAAAGCTCCAGATGGAAATGGTGGATGCAATATTGATTTCAACATCAGAGAAATTTGGATATGTGCATGGATGGTAAAGATATGGAGGGCTATGGTCTGTGTGGGTGGATGGCGCGAGGCAGATTAACAGTTTTGCTTGGACTGAATTGGCCAGAGGACCTGTTTCTGTCCCAGAGTGCTCGATGACACGATCTACTGATGACAAAGGTGAAGCGGTTTTAATTAATTCAAGGGTTCAATACCTGAGGACAAATTCTTCACCCAGACCATGGGATGATTACAGAGCAATCTAGCACAAGATGTGATGGGTGCAGGTACATTGACAACATTATCCGGTATTGGGGAGGTATATGAACAACGTTATTGGGGAGGTACATGGATAGTCGAGGGTACGGGTACAACGTTATTGGGGAGGTACATGGATAGTCGAGGGTACATGAACAACGTTATTGGGGAGGTACATGGATAGTCGAGGGTACGGGTACAACGTTATTGGGGAGGTACATGGATAGTCGAGGGTACGGGTACAACGTTATTCGGGAGGTACATGGATAGTCGAGGGTACGGGTACAACGTTATTGGGGAGGTACATGGATAGTCGAGGGTACAGGTACAACGTTATTGGGGAGGTACATGGATAGTCGAGGGACATGAACAACGTTATTGGGGAGGTACATGGATAGTCGAGGGTACAGGTACAACGTTATTGGGGAGGTACATGGATAGTCGAGGGTACAGGTACAACGTTATTGGGGAGGTACATGGATAGTCGAGGGTACGGGTACAACGTTATTGGGGAGGTACATGGATAGTCGAGGGTACAGGTACAACGTTATTGGGGAGGTACATGGATAGTCGAGGGTACAGGTACAACGTTATTGGGGAGGTACATGGATAGTTGAGGGACATGAACAACGTTATTGGGGAGGTACATGGATAGTCGAGGGTACAGGTACAATGTTATTGGGGAGGTACATGGATAGTTGAGGGACATGAACAACATTATTGGGGAGGTACATGGATAGTCGAGGGTACAGGTACAACGTTATTGGGGAGGTACATGGATAGTCGAGGGTACAGGTACAATGTTATTGGGGAGGTACATGGATAGTCGAGGGTACGGGTACAACGTTATTGGGGAGGTACATGGATAGTCGAGGGTACGGGTACAACGTTATTGGGGAGGTACATGGATAGTCGAGGGTACAGGTACAATGTTATTGGGGAGGTACATGGATAGTCGAGGGTACAGGTACAACGTTATTGGGGAGGTACATGGATAGTCGAGGGTACGGGTACAACGTTATTGGGGAGGTACATGGATAGTCGAGGGTACAGGTACAATGTTATTGGGGAGGTACATGGATAGTCGAGGGTACAGGTACAACGTTATTGGGGAGGTACATGGATAGTCGAGGGACATGAACAACGTTATTGGGGAGGTACATGGATAGTCGAGGGTACAGGTACAACGTTATTGGGGAGGTACATGGATAGTCGAGGGTACAGGTACAACGTTATTGGGGAGGTACATGGATAGTCGAGGGTACGGGTACAACGTTATTGGGGAGGTACATGCATAGTCGAGGGTACTGGAACAATGTTATTGGGGAGGTACATGGACAGTCGAGGGTACAGGTACAACATTATTGGGGAGGTACATGGATAGTCGAGGGTACAGGTACAACGTTATTGGGGAGGTACATGGATAGTCGAGGGTACGGGTACAACGTTATTGGGGAGGTACATGGATAGTCGAGGGTACAGGTACAACGTTATTGGGGAGGTACATGGATAGTCGAGGATACATGAACAATGTTATTGGGGAGGTACATGGATAGTCGAGAGTACAGGTACAACGTTATTGGGGAGGTACATGGATAGTCGAGGGTACAGGTACAATGTTATTGGGGAGGTACATGGATAGTCGAGGGTACAGGTACAATGTTATTGGGGAGGTACATGGATAGTCGAGGGTACTGGTACAACGTTATTGGGGAGGTAAATGGATAGTCGAGGGTACAGGTACAACGTTATTGGGGAGGTACATGGATAGTCGAGGGTACGGGTACAATGTTATTGGGGAGGTACATGGATAGTCGAGGGTACAGGTACAATGTTATTGGGGAGGTACATGGATAGTCGAGGGTACGGGTACAACGTTATTGGGGAGGTACATGGATAGTCGAGGGTACAGGTACAATGTTATTGGGGAGGTACATGGATAGTCGAGGGTAAAGGTACAACGTTATTGGGGAGGTACATGGACAGTCGAGGGTACGGGTACAACGTTATTGGGGAGGTACATGGATAGTCGAGGGTACAGGTACAACGTTATTGGGGAGGTACATGGATAGTCGAGGGTACGGGTACAATGTTATTGGGGAGGTACATGGATAGTCGAGGGTACAGGTACAATGTTATTGGGGAGGTACATGGATAGTCGAGGGTACGGGTACAATGTTATTGGGGAGGTACATGGATAGTCGAGGGTACATGAACAATGTTATTGGGGAGGTACATGGATAGTCGAGGGTACGGGTACAACGTTATTGGGGAGGTACATGGATAGTCGAGGGTACGGGTACAACGTTATTGGGGAGGTACATGGATAGTCGAGGGTACAGGTACAACGTTATTGGGGAGGTACATGGATAGTCGAGGGTACGGGTACAACGTTATTGGGGAGGTACATGGATAGTCAAGGGTACGGGTACAACGTTATTGGGGAGGTACATGGATAGTCGAGGGTACAGGTACAACGTTATTGGGGAGGTACATGGATAGTCGAGGGTACATGAACAACGTTATTGGGGAGGTACATGGATAGTCGAGGGTACAGGTACAACGTTATTGGGGAGGTACATGGATAGTCGAGGGTACAGGTACAACGTTATTGGGGAGGTACATGGATAGTCGAGGGTACATGAACAACGTTATTGGGGAGGTACATGGATAGTCGAGGGTACATGAACAATGTTATTGGGGAGGTACATGGATAGTCGAGGGTACAGGTACAACGTTATTGGGGAGGTACATGGATAGTCGAGGGTACATGAACAATGTTATTGGGGAGGTACATGGATAGTCGAGGGTACAGGTACAACGTTATTGGGGAGGTACATGGATAGTCGAGGGTACGGGTACAACGTTATTGGGGAGGTACATGGATAGTCGAGGGTACAGGTACAACGTTATTGGGGAGGTACATGGATAGTCGAGGGTACAGGTACAATGTTATTGGGGAGGTACATGGATAGTCGAGGGTACAGGTACAACATTATTGGGGAGGTACATGGATAGTCGAGGGTACAGGTACAACGTTATTGGGGAGGTACATGGATAGTCGAGGGTACATGAACAATGTTATTGGGGAGGTACATGGATAGTCGAGGGTACAGGTACAACGTTATTGGGGAGGTACATGGATAGTCGAGGGTACATGAACAACGTTACTGGGGAGGTACATGGATAGTCGAGGGTACGGGTACAACGTTATTGTGGAGGTACATGGATAGTCGAGGGTACGGGTACAACGTTATTGTGGAGGTACATGGATAGTCGAGGGTACAGGTACAACGTTATTGGGGAGGTACATTATTCGAGGGTACGGTACAACGTTATTGGGGAGGTACATGGATAGTCGAGGGTACATGAACAATGTTATTGGGGAGGTACATGGATAGTCGAGGGTACGGGTACAACGTTATTGGGGAGGTACATGGATAGTCCAGGGTACATGAACAATGTTATTGGGGAGGTACATGGATAGTCGAGGGTACGGGTACAACGTTATTGTGGAGGTACATGGATAGTCCAGGGTACAGGTACAATGTTATTGGGGAGGTACATGGATAGTCGAGGGTACGGGTACAATGTTATTGGGGAGGTACATGGATAGTCGAGGGTACAGGTACAACGTTATTGGGGAGGTACATGGATAGTCGAGGATACAGGTAAAACGTTATTGGGGAGGTACATGGATAGTCGAGGGTACAGGTACAATGTTATTGGGGAGGTACATGGATAGTCGAGGGTACAGGTACAACGTTATTGGGGAGGTACATGGATAGTCGAGGGTACAGGTACAACGTTATTGGGGAGGTACATGGATAGTCGAGGGTACAGGTACAACGTTATTGGGGAGGTACATGGATAGTCGAGGATACAGGTACAACGTTATTGGGGAGGTACATGGATAGTCGAGGGTACGGGTACAACGTTATTGGGGAGGTACATGGATAGTCGAGGGTACGGGTACAACGTTATTGGGGAGGTACATGGATAGTCGAGGGTACAGGTACAACGTTATTGGGGAGGTACATGGATAGTCGAGGGTACAGGTACAACGTTATTGGGGAGGTACATGGATAGTCGAGGGTACGGGTACAACGTTATTGGGGAGGTACATGGATAGTCGAGGGTACGGGTACAACGTTATTGGGGAGGTACATGGATAGTCGAGGGTACAGGTACAACGTTATTGGGGAGGTACATGGATAGTCGAGGGTACATGAACAACGTTATTGGGGAGGTACATGGATAGTCGAGGGTACTTGTACAACGTTATTGGGGAGGTACATGGATAGTCGAGGGTACAGGTACAACGTTATTGGGGAGGTACATGGATAGTCGAGGGTACAGGTACAACGTTATTGGGGAGGTACATGGATAGTCGAGGGTACGGGTACAACGTTATTGGGGAGGTACATGGATAGTCGAGGGTACGGGTACAACGTTATTGGGGAGGTACATGGATAGTCGAGGGTACGGGTACAACGTTATTGGGGAGG